>NW_024544419.1:0-32948 GCF_018167655.1 Microtus oregoni | reverse complement strand
ATGTAAAGCCACAGACAGGCTGTTTTAAAGAAATACATGTGGTCAAAGATATCTTTATCATTTTGGTGTCACTAGAAGCCAGATATGTGTTTTGCGGTACATCCCACATATTTTCCACTTCTTCAGTACAATTTTAAACTAAGTCCTATCTCTTTTTCTAAATAGCTCTTATATTAACCTTCGATTCCAAAAATTTCTACTAGAATGTCATTTATCGCATCCATTCTATATAGATAAGCAAACAATATTTATCCTAACAGAAACACAAAGCCATTTCAAGATAAGATTAATTCAAGGTAAATATTCTTCCCATGTAATTTGTAGATATGTTATAATCCCAAAGAAATGTCTGGTGTTTACCCATGACAAATATAATTTATATTATAAAAAATGTGTTCATTTACCTAGGCTTATAAAAAGAAAGCACAGATTTAATGTCATCACCAAATGCAATTTTTCACAATATATGCTTTTATGCATGTGAGGACAAAAATATGGGAATAAAAAATGTTTATTATTAGGTCAATTGTAAAATATAATGGTTATCTCCCAATGAGTTACATAATAATTTTGGTTTTTCACTGTGTATAATGGCTGTCATGATATGTATGTTTTCGTTACATCTTTCTGTTTGGTTTTTCCAGGTTTAATATGCACCTTTACTTTTCACTAACACAAGCTGGGTGTATATAATTATTTTTGTCTATAAATATTTAACAGCCTGTGGAACGATAACACATTTATATCATAATTGCTGACATGGATGTCTACACTAAAAAGATATGATTCATCTTACCAGGGTAACAATATGGTGAAGTAGCATTCACTGACTTAACACGGTTCCCATGGAGATGCTTCATGATTTACCTTCTAGCCAGTATGGAGGGCATGACACATTAAAAATAACATGAAGATTGTGAATATTGGCATGGTTAAGAAGGTTCAGTAGATAAATGAGCTGTTGTCTAAGGGCACGAGCTTAAGCCAATGCAATCAATCCTCAGATCCCACGTGAAGGTAGAAGGTCAGAACTGACTTCACAAATTGACATCCACATTTTTGTGTATCATATATTCCCTCAAAAAACACAACTATTTACTAAAATTTATATTGACAATCTACAACGGGGCTTTCACATGATGTGCTGAGGCAAAATTTTATGCGCAACTGATATTCAAGAGAAATACATACAATTTAAACTTCATTAATATTATATTCTTTATAACTTCACATCTACTAAAAATAAAACATATACGAAAAGAACATTGTAAATAATAAAACAGAAATGGTGCCACTTTCTTATTGCTGGAACAATTTTCTGAATTGAAAGAATTATATTTATGTGATTTATGTACTGACCTCGCCCATGTATTTACTTTATTTTTCCAATGCTATCATCTTGCCCTCGGGAAAACATGACATTTAAATTGTAATCATTATCCTCATAATTTTGTCATGCTCATAAAATAAGCATAAATTTTAGTTCTACATCATACTGTGTAGTGAATTCTACTTATTTGTTTCTTTAACTACAACAGTTAGTATCTCTTCCACTTTTAGTCCCACCCCAAATTGGAAAAGCACTTTGCATTGTTCTCCTTGCTTCCATTTCTAACAGAGCTCAAAACAATACTGTCCTCTTATTTATTCTTCTCACAGGAAATATGCGTAAGTTCAAACGATCGTGTCTACACATCTGATCCACATGCAATATTTTGCTCAGGAACAAAAGGTTTTGCTGTGGTTGAAAACTAAGTCCTTGGTGTCTGTTTTAGACAGACATTTTGCAGGGATGTTTTAACACATACTGTGTCAGAACAGGGTGCTGAAGTTCACACTGGAGGTTCCACACTCTTTGAGTAAGGTCATCAAATCACTCTTTTGTCTGGCTGACCTGACAGCCTTTCTTTCCTTGTTTACATTGGGAAAATTTATAACACTTCCAGAGGCAGGTGCTCCTGATCCCTGAGATGACATTCAAAATATTTCTTGGGCTTTGGAGACTTTCATTTCAAATTTTTAGATGTGAAATTGTCAACCAGTAGGATCTATAGAAACATTCCAGAATGGGTAAAAATTGAGAACTTTGAAATACTTTTGATCCCAAACGTTTTGATGAAAGAGATTGAAACTCTCTGAACCTAGATTTTCATAGTTAGCAGTTTTAATTGAGAGTTGCTTAGATGTGTTATCATCTCTTTTGCTGGGTTTTATATATTTTCTTGTCATAAAATAGGTAAAATTGAATAGTTATTTATGTTTTATTATCTTGCTATCCTCTGTGTACCAATCTGTGCCCCATGTATTTATTATATGTTGCCCAAACACTAAGTTTGAATGAGTTCAAAATATATGATCAGTAAATCTACATATAAGTGCTATACAAAATATTTCTTAGGTCCAAAGTGGGCCCCCCAAACAGTAGTGCTGCTGATAATACCGTAAATGATGACGTGAGTGTAATCCAGGAAGGATTGATTGGGTAAACAGAAGCCTAAACTCAGCATTCCTCAGAGTTTCTCAAGGCTGGTTTCTGTTTACCAGAAAAACCAATACCCCCCTTATCTGCTCCCATTACTCAGCTATGTGGGGCAGGGGCATCTAGTTCCTGACTAATCCTAACAGACTGTTTCAGCTCAATGATCCCCATCTTGCTGACAGTCATATAAAATCCACTCACTTTTCCAACAAGCTGCAACGCTCTATTCTTGTAGGCAGACCAACAATTTGATTTCTTCCAGGAAACCCTATTTTCCACCCACAGAGTGGTCCAGTTCAGTGGTTTCACTGCACCCTCATTTACAATACCTAAGTTGGTAGAATTACTAGGGCAGAGTTGTTGTGTCGTGCAATGATTACCTAAGTTATAAACTAGCTTTTCTGCCCCTAGCTTCCTGTTTCTTCCTATTCTTCGTTATTGAGAAAAATCAGATCTTAAGAGAAGATGAAGGATACTAAAATGTGTACCAGGCTTTGGCAATACTTGAATATGGTCCAGTGTTTTAGGGTGAATAGTATTGGTACAGGAAGCAGAAATTCTGAGAATTCAGAACATTTTATTTCTGGATAGCTCCATATAAATGATACTGAGAGTTATATTTTTGTGGTGAACTTTTCCAGTGACCTAATGAGATGAATACTAAAGCAAAGAAAAGTGAACAATTAGGTGGCTTGTTGAACGTTTGTTGCTAGGAAGAACAAACCAAGAACTAGACTCCTGAAATCCATGATACTTCCACATAATCTGTTTTTCTGATATCTTCTCTATTATTGCAACATTGCACTTTTCTTAATGCATTATAAAAATAGTAAGATCAATGAAAACTGAGAACATGGTTAGAAGACATTGAAAACATTTTAAAGAAGATATTGAATGCTTGTAACTACTACTTTGACCCACTTTTCATTATTTAACTATTACCAAGACACAAATATTCTTCATAAGGCTTTTCTGTCGAGTACATGTGTTTGAATTTCAATATATTCAAATTAATATCAATAGAGTGATATCATTTTTCCATGCTAGTGTTTGATGAGAGAAGTAATGTAGTTTTCAGTTAAATAACTCAAGCCAAATATTTTTATGTGAATATTACATCTGATTTCTAATAGTCCCCAACAAGTTATTGTATGTGAGATTATTTTATTAATTAATATGAGTTTTATGATAAATTCAAAATTGGGCTTTTGTGTGTGCAGAGCCCACAACTGCAGTACTTATTGTTATGAACACTTGGAGAATGTGTCCAGATTTTGAATCTAGATATTGTGTTAATGGTTCAGTTCACTGAGAACCATTCCCTTTTGTATGTTCCTAAGTCTCATTTTTTTTTGCAATACAGATAACAAACCAGAAAGTTAATTCAGTTAATTAAATAAAATAGAATTTTATAGGTCTCACTGTTTTCACTGAAAGTCTAATCTTTCTTAGAAGTATTTTTGTTATCATTTAACTGACTTTTACTGTGATCTCAATACTTTAGTTAATTGTAAAAGGGGCATAAATTTTACTTTCTGTGTTATACGTCCCGAAGTATCTTTTTTTTTCTTTTTTTATTGAGAATAGGAGAAAAAAAAACAAGTTTCCACCTCCTCCCAGCCTCCCATTTCCCTCCCCCTCCTCCCCCCTTACGCCCCCCTCCTCCCACCCTTCTCCCTCTCCTCCCACCCTTCTCCCCCTCCCCCCCACTCCTTTCCCCCTCCCTCTCCAGTCCAAGAGCTGTCAGGGTTTTCTGCCCTGTGGTAAGACCTAGGACCTCCCACCTCCGTCCATATCTAGGAAGGTGAACATCCAAACTGGCTGGGCTCCCACAAAGCCATCACATTACGTAGGATCAAACCCCCGTGCCATTGTCCTTTGCGTCTCATCAGCTCTCATTGTTCGCCATGTTCAGAGAGTCCAGTTTTATCCCATGCTTTTTCAGTCACAGTCCAGCCGGTCTTGGTGAGCTCTCAATAGATCAGCTCCACTGTCTCAGTGGGTGGGTGCATCCCTCGTGGTCCCGACTTCTTTGCTCATGTTCTCCCTCCTTCTGCTCCTCATTGGGACTTTGGGAGCTCAGTCCAGTGCTCCAGTGTGGGTCTCTGTCTCTATCTCCATCCATCACCAGATGAAGGTTCTATGATGATATGCAAGATATTCGTCAGTATTGCTCAAGGATAGGGTCATTTCAGGTTCCCTATTCTCAACTGCCCAAGGAACTTACTGGGGACCTCAGCTTGGGCACCTGGGAGCCCCTCTAGGGTCAGGTCTCTTGACAACCGAAGTATCTTAATAGAGATTTGAAATTGGCAGTTGCTATTTCTGTATAGTATGTAGTGGTATCAGTGGTAAGCCCATTTAACTTGAAAATGTAATTATTGACCAATTAGCAATATTATTGCCAACAAAGTGGGAAAAAAACATACTACTTACAGCTGATGGGTAAATGTATTGTTTATTGTGTTTATTCTTCCTTGGGGCCATATATAGCTTTCTAATTGAGAAACACAAAATTGGACATGGTGAAGATTCCTCAGTGGGTTAAAGCATTTGTTGCCAGGCTGGATGACCTGAATTGAATCACCATATCCCCCACAGTAAAAGAAGATAACTATTGCAAGTTGTCTCTTTCCTCTTACGTTATGTGCCTGTGCAATGTGTGTATTGAAACACATGCACATATAAATAAACATATCCAAACACAATAAATAAACATTTAAATTATAAAAAATAAGACAAGTTCACTTTTGTTATTTATTTTCATTTTGTATAGGATAGTTGGCACCTATGTCTCCAGAAGTATATAGTTGCTAAAATAATCCTTAATTGAGTACCATCTATGTGTGCCTGGCCTAGTATCTTATACTGATAAAGGTATAATAATATAAGATGGGCTTCCTTTAAGAGTTGCCATTAAGCAAGAGATGATTCTAGTTAATAATTAATAATAATTAATTGATAATAACTAATAATAACTGAAGAAATGTTTAAAAGGAGTAGTTTATTTTTAATATAGTAGAAGTACTGTGGGGGTACACATGAATTGCTTCGAGAGGTGGGTGACTTTGGAAATTAAAGTTACACTTGACATTGTGCGTGCAGAAGCAAAAGGAAAAGAAATGAAGGCAGATGGAAGTGTATGTAGAAAGGTATAATGATTAAAACTTTTCAGGTTAGTGGTGATGATGAAAGTTTATATGGCCAACCATTTTATATTATTTTGGGTGAAACAAAATCACAGAAGTTTTAAAGCACTAAGGCCTGATGGATTATTGAGGCATTTTTTGTTTGTTTGTTTGTTTTGTTTTTTGATGCAGCGTTTCATTGTAGCTTTGGAGTCTATCCTGAAACTAGCTCTTATAGTCCAGTCTGGCCTTGAACTCACAGAGTTCTGCCTGTCTCTGCTTCCTGAGTGCTTGGATTAAAGGCCTGTGCCACCACCACCTGCTCAGCACTAAATGAAAAATTTAGTTGGAAGCCTTCAGTTTCCATGTAAGAAATATGTGCATGCATGTACAATAAAGGGGCAAGTGGGATATATATGCTATGTAGATATATTTGATAAAATACACACTTCAGAATAATGCAACGTATGAGTCATTCCAAGAGTATTTTATAGGGTGGATTCCTGGAATTCACAGATAGGATTTCCAATTCCAGTATGGTAGCAAGTCTAGGCATTTGCATTTCTAGCAAATTTCTAGGTGATTCTGATAGAGCATGTCTAAGAACCATGCTTTGAAAACCATAGTCATTAAATCTGAGTTATTTAATCAGCTCTACAGAAGATGTTTAAAGAAATGCCACTGAGAAACTAGTGAGTCCTCAGAGGGAAGGGCCTTTCCTCGTGTTTCTGGTTGGCTGAAAACCCTACACTTGTTTGAGTTTCAGGTTTCTTTTGTTGCTTTCTTTCCATGAGTACATAAAAGATGAGTAGAAAAATTAAAATACTTATGCAAAAGGTGTGGAAAAAAGTTCAACTTATTATCAATATTGATTTAATTTGACTTATTCTGTCACTAAAATTATCTAATCTATAACAATATGATTCTTGTCAACTATTTTTTTTTACTTCGTGGCAGCAGTATCATCTCATTCAGGGACAATCCGTGGTCCTTCCAGTGTACTCTGCTTATTGAGCAGTTTATTATTGGTTTTATTTTTACCTTGTGAAGAGTTCCTTGACTTCCTCGATGCTCTATAAAATTATGATTGAATTTGCCAGAACCACAACCCACGGTTATAAATTCACGCATAGAAATATCTCACAAAGTAGGGAGAGGCCAGTTTTGTGAAGTTTTTGGTAGCCAAATGCAGCCTGTGGTTTGAAGAATGGCTTTGCTTATTCTTGGCCTAATTTAAACTAGATTTCACTACCCAAATTCTGTTTTAGGGAAAAATGACAAAATTGTGACTCATTGATGAAAGGAGACTAGTAGATTCCTTAATTTGAAGTGCTAGTGAGGACATTCCAAGGCTTATTTTTAGCTAGCAGTAATGAGAGTGAGTGAGAATTGTTTTCGTTCCAAAAGAAAAGCAGTTATGTCAATCTATATGATTCATCAAGTGTAGGTTTTCAAAGAGCTGTTTCAAAGTCACTCATACCTTCTATGTCATAAAGTGAGTATTTTAAATATGTATGACACTATTATCTTTCTTAAATAACCATTTATATTTATTCAAAATGTTTTGGTAGGTAAAGTGGCATATACTTTCAGTTCCAACCCTTGGGAGGCAGAGACAGGTGTACCTTTGAGTTTGAGGTCAATCTGGTCTACATAGCAATTTCCAGGTCAGTTGGAGCCAGGTGGTGAGACTCTAGGTAAAAAAGAAGGAAAAGCAACAGAGAAGAAGAAAGCATATTTTAACACAAATATGTGTAAATTATACAACACCATGTAATCTGCTTTGTAACTGCTACATCTCAGGTGTTCTATCTTTTATTGAAAGAAGTTTTCATGCAATATATTTAATCATGTTTTTCCCCTTGCTCCTTTAGTTTTTCCCCAAACACTCAACTTTATGGCTTTTTTCTTTTCTCTCTTTAAAATACATAAAGCAAAAACAAAACTAATATAAACAGAATCACACAGGCAAAAGCCCCACAAAACCATAAAAAATGAAAATCAAAATAAATAAACAAAAGACAAAAAGAGGGGGGCAAACAATACTATTGAGTTCATTTGGTGATGGCCAACTACTTCTTGATTTGGGGTCTGCCCTGCCCTGTCATTTGGTTAAAATACCCTGTAAATCTATATAGAAAAAAAATGATTTCTTTTACTAGTGAGTATTAATTGCAGATAGCTTAATGGTTGGGTTGGAAACTAAGTCCAGTTCCTTCTTTCAATGTTGGGATCTGTTCTTCCTTGAACCTTTACAGGTCTTGTGTGTTGCCACAGTCTCTCTGAATTCATATTTGCTTCAATCCTGCTATGTCTCAAGGGCATTGTTTCCTTGGAGTCAATCACAATCTCTGGCTTTTATACCATATCTGCTTCCTCTTCCACATAGATGCCTTAATCATGATGGGGAGGGTTTTAATAAAGATATCTCATTTTGGACTGAGTCTCTCACTTCATATTTTCCAATTGTGGATGTCCGTGTTTAATTTCCATTTACGGCAAGAAAAACCTTTTCTGATATAAGGGCAAACAGAGATACTGAACTATGAGTAGAGCAGTGTGTCATTAGGGATCGTTTCTTTGCTTTACTGTCCTAGTCACACATTGGGGCGACATCTGTCAGCGTCCAACCTCAATGGGTTCATACATTCCAAGGTAGGGGCTTGTGGAAAAGAAATGTTAGGCAGAATAAACAGAGATACAAAAGAAATACAGAGACATAGGATACTGCTGGACTGCATCTCAGTGAATGCTGAAATCTGCCCATATTTATTTCTTGTGATCTTTAAATATCCCAATCCAAAAAAATGTGAATAAAGCAAAGGACATTTTTTATCACAATACAAGGAACAGACAAAGTGATTGCCATCTTAATACTCAAAACATCAAATACTTGACCTTAGGTCAAGATATCTTTGTTAGTAGTCACACCCTAAGTTACATCTACTCTCTATAACCTTGAAGGAGCAAGAATAAACATTAACTCTCTGACCTTTAGTCAAGGTGAAACAGATCCATTTCTGTGGGCCCCCATAGTTTATCAGTTCTCAACATGTGGGTTATGACCCCTTTGGGTTCGATAGACCCTTTCACAGAGTCACCTAACACCAACAGAAAAGGAGATATTTACATTATGATTCATAACAGTAGCAATATTACAGTTATGAAGTAAGAATGAAAATAATTTTGTGGTTGAGGGTCACCACAGCATACTAAACTATATTAAAACTTTGCAGCATTAGGAATGTGAGAACCATTGCTTTAGCAGAATAATAGTATTAGGTTTTCCTCTATTCCCCTGTCTTCATAAGCTGTCTAGTTCAGGTTCTTGGCCACTTTAGCAGTATTAGATAGAGGCTCCATCTCATGGCTTGAGCCTTAAATTCAATCAGAAAGCAAGGAACTCAGGACCGCAAGGGGTGCACCCACACACTGAGACAATGGGGATGTTCTACTGGGAACTCACCAAGACCAGCTGGCCTGGGTCTGGAAAAGCTTGGGATAAAACCGGACTCTCTGAACATAGTCGACAATGAGGACTACTGAGAACTCAAGAACAATGGCAATGGGTTTCTGATCCTACTGCACGCACTGGCTTTGTGGGAGCCTAGGCAGTTTGGATGCTCAACTTACTAGACCTGGATGGAGGTGGGGGTTCCTTGGACTTCCCACAGGACAGGGAACCCTGATTGCTTTTCGGGCTGAGGAGGGGGGGGACTTAATTGGGGGAGGGGGAGGGAAATGGGAGGCGGTGGTGGGGAAGAGACAAAAATCTTTAATAAATAAATAAATTAAAAAAAAGAAAAAAAAACTAATGTTTAACAAATTCAAATGTAAAAATTAAAAAAAGAAAGTGCTTAATTACTCCTATAACATTTGTAAAACTATTTCACCAGTATATGTTCTAGACATATCAGTGACAGGAGATCTTGATGATTAACTTTCTCTGCCTCTTCCTGTAGCTTTCAGGGTACCTCCAGTGTCATGAGCATTGGCTGGTAGTGGTTAAGCTTTTAAGTTATTTTCATAGTAGGCTCAGTCTAGTTCTGAGGACCTTGGAGTCTGGGAAGATGATTCAAATTTTAGTTAAACAACAAAAGACAGAAAGTTCAAAAGGTCATTTATGTAAAACCTACAATACTATATAGCCCAAAAGCCTAAGGTATCAGAACAAGTTGTCCCAGCTCTTGGGGAAGACAGGCAAATTAGTCTGCTGTGTGTGTTCTCACTTGGTTCGCAGGTGATTGCATTAGACTGACCCACATAAAGGGAGGATTGTTCCCAACTTAATTCATTCAGACTCAAATACTTTTCATTGTTGGAAAGTCTGTGACTCTAAGTATTTGTTTCTTAATATCATCAATCTGGCATCTAAAATTAAGTACCACAAGGTCTGTGATTCATTTTGAATTATGCTTTGTAAAAATTGAAAAAAACTACACCTGGATAATTTTTCTTTTTGAATAAGGATATCCAGTTGTTCAAGCACAATATTTTTTTGCTTAAGTCTGATGCTGTCGTCCTTTTGTCAAAGATCAGCTAACTGTTCATATAGGTCTGTTTTTTTTTGCTTCCTATTCTGTAACGTTGATCTATCTGTCTGTTGTTTACCAATATCACAGTGCTTTGATTATTTCATGGTAATACTTTAAGTCAACTCCTGTAAGCCTCCCAGCTTTGTTTTCTTTCATTATTATGTGTGCTATTCTGAGTCTCTTACCCTCTCTCTCTATAAACTTGAAAACCATGAATAATATATTAGCCTTTTGACTGGGGCTGTGCTTATTCATTAATTTGAAGATAACATGTTGAAAATATTGAGTCTACATTTCCATGGAAATGGAACAAGGGCCATTTATTTTATTCTTTGTTTTCTTTTACTGTAATCTTCTAATTGCCTCAATCATATCTAATTTATTTCATTTGTATCTATAGTAGCTCATACTGATATCTTTAAATTCCGATTTCACTTGTTTACTGTTGACATGTACGAAAGTGACTTACATGATTATACATATTAGCTCATATTGTAAAGCTTCTACTGTTTTCATGAGGTGTTTTATTGTTAGTCATTTCAAATTTTCTATGGTTATAATCATGTCATCAGTGAATAAAACGTATTAACTGCTTTAACATTAACATATGTGTTCTCTTTTTTCCTATTGTGTTAAGGTTTAAAAGTCTTAGTGAAAGACAACATTGTTACCTTCTTCCAAATATTGATATTGTCAGTAGGTATGCTGGTTAGTTTGTGTCAACTTGCAACAAACTGGAATCACCTAGGAAGGGGGAACCTCCACTGATGAATTGCCTCCATTGTATTTTCTGTGGGCATACCTAGGGGAATTTTTCTTAAAAAATGATTGATGTTGGAGGATGCTGTCCACTGTGGACAGTACCACACTGGAAGTGTATGAGAAAGCAGGCTGACCAAGCTACTGGTATCAAGCCACTAAGTAACATTCCTCCACAGACTCTATTTCAGATATTGCCTTCTGGTTACTATCTTAGGTCCTTACCTGACTTCCCTCATTTATGGACTATGACATGTAAGGTGAAATAAATTATTTCCCTTCCAAGATACTTTTGGTCAGTGTTTTACCATAGCAATAGAAAAGTAAGCTAGAACAGTATGCTTCTCTTGTCTCACCATTTAATATGACATTGAGTCAAGAATATGTATTAAATAATTACGTACTCATCATCTTGTTTGGAATTCTGCAGTCACTCTTCTTTGCTTTTTGTAGATTTTTCAATAATTGATGGCATTTATTGCTGTTTTATTTTACAAGTGAATGGCAATTTGTTCATTCAGTTGCTAGTTAATAAAACATTGAGCTGTTTTCAAGTTAGAGCTGTTACAAATTTAGCAGAAGTGAAAATTTGCAGTCAAATTTTAGAGTGAACTTGTTCTCTACTTTTTTTTCCTTTATTTATTTTTATTCATTAGCCTTAGTTGACAGTCTCTTACATGTATATATAACATGCTGATTATTCTCTGCTCTTCCCTTCTTTATCTTCCCCCCTCTTTTTATCTCTCTTTTATTCCTATATGTACCTTCCCTAGATTTATGTCATTTTCTTTGCTGACTCACTGAGGTTAGCCAGGCCATGCTCACATTTTAATTCCACCAGCAATTCTGCATAACTCTTGCATTGGATATATTATCTAAATTTCATCTTTCTTGTGTATTTTTGTGTTATTTTCAGGAACTACTTTCATGTTGTGTGTTATTCCCCAAATCATCTAGTAGTCATAGACTTTTGGTTACTTTCAACTGTGAAGTATTAATTTTTGACACAATGAATCAACGTTTCATGTTTAAAAAAAACACCATAATAAAAAAGAAGCCCTGACCACTTTAATTTAGCATAGTATAATTTGTATTACATTTAAGATTAAAAATAGGTTCAATGTCCTTTATTTATTTATGGCTAGAAACCAATTATAAGTGAGTACATCCCATGTTCCTCTTTTTGGGTCTGGCTTACCTCACTCAGGATAGTGTTTTCTATTTCCATCCGTTTGCATGCAAAATTCAAGAAGTCATTGTTTTTTTTTTTACTGCTGAGTAGTACTCTAATATATATATATATATATATATATATATATATATATATTATACTTTCTTCATCCATTCTTCCATTGAAGGGCAACTAGGTTGTTTCCAGGTTCTGGCTATTACAAACAATGCTGCTTTGAACATAGTTGAGCATATACTTTTGTTGTATGATAGGGCTGTACCCACACACTGAGACAATGGGGATGTTCTATCGGTAACTCACCAAGGCCAGCTGGCCTGGGTCTGAAAAAGCCTGGGATAAAACCAGACTCGCTGAACGTAGCGGACAATGAGGACTACTGAGAACTCAAGAACAATGGCACTGGGTTTTTGATCCTATTGCACGCACTATCTTTGTGGGAGCCTAGGCAGTTTGGATGCTCAACTTACTAGACCTGGATGGAGGTGGGGGTTCCTTGGACTTCCCACAGGACAGGGAACCCTGATTGCTCTTTGGGCTGATGAGGGAAGGGGACTTGATTGGGGGAGGGGGAGGGAAATGGGAGGCGGTGGCGGGGAAGAGACAGAAATCTTTAATAAATAAATAAACAAAAAAAGATTAAAAATAATCTCGTTTTTGAATGAAGGCACAGATAATATTTTTATACTATAAATAAAAAAGCAAATTAATCCTCTAGTTGTGTTTGCTTTTATATACCATTGTTCTAGATATACTAGAAATAGCAACCTGATAAAGTACAGTAATACTGCAGAAGATAATTGCAGAGAGAAGTAGCAGTATTCCAATCACCATGTATGATATTTTTACCGTAGACAAAAAGAAATCCTAACATTAAAAATATATACATTAGTAGAAATTAATATCAGTGAGATGCCTCAGTAAATTAGTAGAATACAAAATTTCTATATTCTATGCATACAAAATAAAGAACATTTTTGCATATAACTTATAGGGAACATGAAGTAATTAGCTAAGTATAGTAACACTCACAGAACAACAAAAGCAAGAAACAAGCTTAACTAGGATTTTTCTTTTCTACCTGTGTGTATGTGTGTAGCATATCATCTCTGCGAATAAGCATTTGTATGTGTTTGCACATTAGCGCACACAAGTATCTGCACACATGAATTTTGATTTCCAGAGATCAATATTAGGTTTTTAAATCAGTCTTTAGTTTCTTGAGACAGAGTCTTTCACTGAATTCAAAGCCCATGGCTTCAGCTACATTGGCTGGCCAATAAACTTTAGCTATTTGTCACCTCTGACTCCCTCCCTGCTGCCCAATATCACTAGAGTTACAGACACATGCCACCATTCTCAGCTTTTACATGGGAAACCCTGTCTTAAAAAAACAAAAAAGAGCACCAAAAGATACAGGAAATATGCTACTTGTTTTAAAAGAGCATGGCATCGTACTATATAGTCAGATAGTATTAAATGGCGAAAGATCTAAGAAAAGAGTGTGAAATATTTTCATGAACCTCATTTAGGAAAAGAGATATAATAAAAAGAATAGTATATAAGTTTAAAACCATGTACCTGTTAGTTGCCAAATCTTTAAAGAAAACTCTTCAAACCTTGTACCTATTAGTTGCCAAGTCCATAAAGAAAACTCTTCTTCTCTGGACTGTAATCAAGTATGAATAGCTCCTCAGCCTGGGTTGGAGCAGTGTGCCCCATTCCCATACTGGGAGTTTGCTTTCAGCCTTTGCAGGTCTGTGTGTGCTGACACAACATCCACCGTGGGGTCATAAGTACAAGTGCCTCTCTGTGTCTGGAAAACAGGTCCATTGTATTAATCCACTACTTCTGGCTCTTAAACCCATCTGACCCTCTTTCTTGATGATCCCTAATCTGTGAATGGAGGGGATGTTACATGGAAGTCCCATTTAAGATCGAACACTCTGCAGCCTCTTATATTCTGCACCTGATGCCGTTATCAACCTCAGTTTGTATAACTATTTACTCAAGACAAAATGGAGGCTTAAACTTTGTTAAAATACCTAAGTTTTCAGCACGGGACTAGATAAAGTAGACAGTGTAATCCTTGTAATACTTGAGAGGCTAAACTGAAACCCGAAATCCTAAGTTCAAGGCTGGCCCGGATACACAAAGTGATTAAGGGGAGCTGGAACTACATACTCAAGACCCCATCTTAAACAAAATAGATCAAACACAGAAATCAGCACATATTTTCCCCAAATCTGGAAATAATGGACATTATTGGACAAGAACACAAGCAATGAGAAACAACAGAAGCTATTCGTTCACACTATTCATAATTTGGGGGGAAGAATTTCATATTTTCACTTATGGGATAACAATTCAGTAAACATATTTGGTCAAGGAAAAGAAAATAAATTTCTCTCTGTTCTTTTTTATTGTTTTTATTGACCTATATACAATTTTCCACTCCCTTTACTTCTTCCCAGCTCCTCTTCTGCCCAGATCCCCATGCTCCCAGTTTACTCAGCAGATCTTGTCTTTTTCTACTTCCCATGTAGATTAGTTAAATCCATGTATGTCTCTCTTAGGGTTCTCTTTGTTGTGAATTGTAGGCTGGCTTTCTTTTGCTTTATGTCCAAAAGCCACTTATGAGTGAGTGCATATTTTATTTGTCTGTCACGGTCTGGGATACCTCACTCAGTATGGTCTTTTCTAGATCAATCCATTTGCCTGAAAATTTCAAGATGTCATTATTTTTTCGCTCTGTAATACTCCATCATGTAAATGTACTACATTTTTTTTATCCATTCTTTGGAGGATGGGCATTGGCATCATTATTTGTAATACCCAGATCATGGAAACAACATAAATGCTTCTCTTTGGTCTTAATTCTTACCTGGCAACCTTATAACCGAAGCTGGGATGACAAGTGCAAAACAGAACAAAAGCTCATTAATATTACTAGAACTGTGCAAAATTCAAAGAGGTACATTAGAGCTACAACTTAAATACTATCTTCTATGGAAAACCATGTTTTCCATGAATGAAACAGTATATGGAGCTTGACTCTATAATGGTGGCAAATAGAAGGAAACCTGAGAGAGTACGGTGGATGGGAGCTAGATGGTTCAGTTTATTAAGTACACTATTCTTGTGTCATCTCCAGGCACAAAAGGAGTGAGCATTTTTCTCTGGTAACCAGACTGTCCTTTCCTGTAGAAAGGAAGAACACCTTGTAAACTTATGTCTAGCATCTAGACAAATAAGAGAATGGCTCCTTCTGAATTGCTTTTGGCTCAAACCAACCTTTGCCTTGGTGGCATATTTTAGAATGACATATTCCAGTATTCTATCGTTAGATGACAACCTGATAATTTATTTTATTAATTTGTTATTTATGATTGTTTGAAAAATTGGTTTTGATGCTTTGGAAAACAACCTTAAGTTTTTCTAAATTAATAAAATGTTGATTTAGTTATATTGATTAGAAAAGCATGGTTCACTGTTGTTTCTTTCTGTTAGGAATCTGTCAAATATTTGTCATTGATCTTTGAACAGATTTCCTCATTATTTTATCCGAGAATTTCTCCTGAAAGCTTTTTAAAACTCATTTTGGAACATCATGTAAAATGTGAATTTATGCTCCTTGTCATTATTTAATCTTTGAAATGATACTTTATCATTGCTGAAATCAGTGTGGGTACATTGAACAAGTTTTGAGAGCCACTCTGTAGGACTGAATCATTAACTGGTAATTTTACAGTGGATCAAGTACTATATTTTCATTACTTTGAAAAAAATAATGACCTTGCAATTGACTCTTGCATTTAACATTTTTATCTTAGCTTTCCTACTATTAAATGCAACTGTTTGCATTGACCACATAAGTCAGAAAAATCAGTGGGTGAGAGTTTAAACTAATTCAGTTTAATTCCAACAATGATAGCCGTAACTGGCAATTTACCAAATCAAAGGCCAGAGTTGCAGTCAAAACTCTGTTGGTTTGTAGCAATTGGCCTTCAAATTTAGAGTATTATTTTGGGCTTGCTATAGCGCTCATAAGAACTCATTAATATGGTGTTGGTAAAAAAAAAATCAGTTCTCAGTGATTTAGGAAGTCAAAACAGCTGTGTAAAAACCAGTACTGTCATTCTACCTACTGTACAATTTTCTATGAATAGTTATTTTATCATTTACTGATTAGAGCATTTGAGTAACAGTTTTCTTCAATGGGAAAAAATATTCTCGTCTTGTATGATCACACAGAACTCCTTAGTTCTCAATGGCCACATACCCATCTTATTTCTATTGAAAATAACTACATATCTTAGAAGCAGATCAACACTGAATTGTCTGTGGCATTTCTAGAATACAACTTTCCATATTAGAAAAATGAACAATTAGGGATTGCTGCTCTGTGATGATGAAGTTGCAGAAACCAGACCGATGACTTAGGCAATGAACATTTGCTAGTAAAGCTGACTGGACAGAATGGTATACTATGTGGTGAACCAAGGCCCCCAATAGCACCAGGATGATTGAAGAGGAGTTGAAGAGGTGGAAAACATAGAGAAGCAAAGGGATGATATGGTGGGACAAGGAGGTGAACAGAATTAGGGTGGATGATGTGAGATTCCCAAACAATAAAGAATTATGATAAGTAGAAAAGTGTTAGCTTCATGAAAATAGTCCTATTAAGGAAAAAAATCATCATGCAACTAGGCATTTTGATAATGCTGACATGCTCACTTTCTCAAAACACAGATCTTCATATAGAATTTAATCTAAACACAAAGACAGTTTATTAAATCATTGAACCTAAAATCTAAAGTAGCTCAAAGACTGAAAGTACAAATGAATACTAATAACTAGCATTTATTAATGTCAGGCATTATCATAACAGATTTGCATGGATTATTTAATTCATTATTTTAATTTAGTTACTTTTAGTTGACAAGTAATAATTGTGTGTATTTATGAAGTGCACTGTGATATTTTGATCTGTTTTACATTGTGTGATGATTAAATAAAGCTAATTAGTGTATTTATCACCAATATATCTTTCTTTTGTGATAAGAACTTAGACACTCTAGTAGGAAAGAAAGTTAGGAATCATTTTGGAAATTGAGCTGGTTTCTCAAAATTAAAAATACAATTATCATATCATCCAGTAATTAATTGCTCTAGAGGATGTCTCTTTACTGTCTCTCTGTCTTGTCTCTATCTATGTATTCATATATCTCTATATCTTTCTATGTATCCCTCTATGTATGTACATAAGTATGTATCAATATATCTCTCTATGTATACATGTATATACATACATATGTACATATATCTCATCTGTGTATTAATGTGTGTATGTATCATCCATGAATCTATATGTCCAGCTATCATCTATCTATCTATCTATCTATCTATCTATCTATCTATCTATCAATCTATCTATCCATCCATCTATCTAACTAATTATCTAACCACCCACCCAAATTAAAATGTCGAGCAGATATAATAACTTTCATTTAATTCCTAAAGAAACATTTTGACCTAGACATTATATTGTCATTTTCTGAATAAGAGGAAATAATAGGCAAATAACTCTTTCAAAGATTAAACCAGAACAGATTCTAAATTCTTTCAATGGTTATAAGGGACCAAGATACACATTAATATATAATCTATTGTTTCATTAAGCTAGGAAATTTTACTTGTTTTTTCTATATTATTGATGATGTTCAAGTTATATTATGGGCTACCCAATGCATTAAAGAAAATCATGGAGGCAATAACATCCACCTGACCTTTCCTATTTATCTCCCATGAAGCACTTTATAAGATATTTTGACCTTAATGATAATATGCACTTTATCTTCAGAAATGACTAGGCTGAAACAACACTACAAAATATTTTAAAATCATTTAAATTATATATGCAGACATATTCACAAGCAAATCTGGGTCACCAACCATTTCCATGTACGTGAGAGACATATAACAGTATTTATTATATTTATCATAGTTTTGAAGGCATCAGGTTGTCTTGTTTCCAACTGTTTGGACTTTTAAACTGATAGCTAAATCCATTGTCATTACTGCTGTTTGTATTATAGATCCTCAAGGCAATAAGTTTCTATTAGAGCAGTATATTAAATAACTTGAAAAATATTTCTACCAATCAAATCGTTCTAAAGCTTTTGATTGTTTCTTTCTCATTATTAGATTGACATAAGTTGTTTTAATGGCAAATAAACCATGCTGAGTTTCAAAAGGATGCCAAATGAGACCATATTCTGGTTATAATTTGTAATAAAGTTCCAAAGAAGAAAACAAATAATACCACTAACAACAGGCAATTCCAAGCTGTTTAATAGCACAGGAAAACTAAGGGTGAAGGTATTTTTGTAGTTTATCTTTGAAAAAACAATTCTGATCTTGCATAAGTATCTAATTATTTGGATATAGTGGATATCTTGTCCAAATTATATTTTCAAATTATACTAATAGATGCCAGGGTTCCTATTATGAAATGACCATATTTGTGTTACTTTGAGATTGAAGAAAGTTTGATTTGGAATTTTAGTCAGCAATAAGTGGCCATTTCTATGTACAGAAGTATGTACTCAATAGTTGTTAGCCTAGACATTGTGGCTACAGAACATTTTAAGATCACATAAAATTGTAATGTCATTCTATTTCATCAATACTGTGAATTGGACTTTAGAAACATTTGGGTTTTGATCAACACAAACTTAAGATGTTCTTAAAGCTCAGGTCATGTTATGAAGAAACACAGTTCATTTTTATACACAGTGAAAATACTTGCTTTATTTCCTAAGCAAAAGCCAAGAATCTAAAATGAATTATTTAATGAAGCTTGTGTCATACAAACATCTTTAAAGAAAAACAGACTAGGTAAGCCACAATTTCTAAACAAGAAGAAAATGGGAGTATGCGCATTACATTTGTACTGTTTGTCAATTTCATAGATAAATTAAATGAATAATGCATTTTAACAAATGGATAATTACATCAGGCTTCACAAATCCCCTCAAATTGATTAATGAAATACAAAATGCTGTGATCTTCATTGGTTTTTTTTTCATACAGTATATTCTGATTGTTTTTCCCCTATCCCAATTGTTCCTATCTCTTTCCCACGTTCCCACCCACCCAACTTCATACCTTCTTTCTATTTTAGAAAACAAAAAAGGCAAACACAATAGCAAATAAACCAGAATAAATAACAACAACCAAAACAGAGAAAGTGGGAGCTGGAGAGATGGCTTAGAGGTTAAAAACACTGGCTGCTCCGAGTTCAATTCTCATCAACGATGGCTCACAAAGATCCGTAATGAGATCTGGTGCCCTCTTCCTGCCTGCAGGCAGACAGCAGGCAGACATCCAGATAGAAATCTGTATACATAATAAGTAAACAAATTTTAAAAAACAGAAAAAGCTCAAAAAACCACACATGAAAATAAAAAAAAAAATGGAACCAAAATACACTAACAAAGACTAGTAAGATAAAAATGCTCAAACAAAATGATAAAAAAAAAGTTTACAAAAATACCAGTGAGTTCTTTCTGGGCTGACCATCTACTGCTGGACATAGGACTTGCCCTTAAGTGTGGTTAATGTACCCAGTGAAACTCCACTGGAGAAATTAATTTTTTTTCTTTTGCAGGCAGATGCATGTTGTTTTAAGCAATCCATTCTGAAATGTCTAGATCATTCTAGCCTAGCAAATAGGATCAAGATGGGTAGTTTCTGTTACTTTTACTGCATTGGCTTGTAGAACAAAGACATAAATTTTCTCCTTTTTATTTACTATATGAAGCTTTTAGTCACACTTTCAAACTGCATGTAGCTCTAGCTAAAAGCCTTCTCTGTAGGTATTCCTGAATACCCAGGGTTAGAGCCATAGGCTAGGAGCTCCTGTGCAGATGTCTAAGTGATATGATGTGTTTATAGGTAATGGCTGCAGTGATGAATTATGTCTTATGTAATGAATGCTTTGGATGATCACTTTCTAAAATTAATGTTATTTATAACGCTAGCAAATTGCAGTTCTGAAACTGAATAAATGCACCTTAACATTCACCCCAGATGTGGTGGTTCAACAAAGTTCAAGGCCTGTCTGAGAAATATAAAACCCTCTCTCAGACAGGCAGTGGTGGCACATGCCTTTAATCCCAGCACTTGGAAGGCAGAGAAGTGAATCTCTGTGAGTTCGAGGCCAGCTCTGGTCTATAAGAGAAACTTTGTCTTGAAAAAAAAAAAGACCTTTTTAAGAACTTTTCTGAAAACAACAAAAGCAGCCACAGAATTACACAGCATTTGCTCAGTTACATTCATTATTTTAGATCAGTATTTTCAGCTACTCCCCTCCTTTTTTGAAAAGAAAAAAAGAGTTATTGGAAACAATTGAGTCAGTCCTAAATAAATCTAGAATATGATTTTATCAATGGCTGATGAATTACACTTCAGTGTGTTGATAAGGATATCTGTCTTCTAAGGAGCTATGCATTTTCCTTTCACTAATTGCACTAGAGGAAAGTCTTTTTCCGAAGAGAGTAATGGTTTATAAGAAGACATTTTTAATTCCCCCAAGTGTTGAAAGGAAAAAGAAATACCTCAAACTCTTAACAAGAAAGAAGATACTTTCAAACAATTTAGTATATGTTCAGAAATAATAGCTAAATTGGTGATTTTTTTGTTTTGTTTTTTTTTGTTTGTTTGTTTGTTTTTATTTGGAATCTTAGTGATTCCATGCTTGGCAATGGGCTCTTCAATCAAGGAGTTAAATCTCTGGGCGCAGTATCATTGCACATATCCAATTACTGTAAAAACAAATGTGTACATACACACATATTAATTGATGACAGATGTTCTTATTTTCACACAGAATTATGAAATCTTCAGGCTATGAAAAATAATAGCTAAAAATTAGACAACCATTAATAATAGAATTAATTAGATTCTGGTCCTATAGTTAAGAAAATGAAGTGAGAGTTGGAATACCACCCGAAGTTTTGTCATTGTCCAAGTAGCAAAATGCATCTAATTAATACTAATAAGCTGAATAGAATACTAACTAGATGCTATTTATATGCTACTTTACACATATGAGCCAAAAAAGAAGAAAGGATATGGCCTTTCAGAACTGTATTAAAAAATTCAGTGTCATTACCCATAATACATGATTTAAAAGATACTTGTACCATCTGAAAATATTGACCTTCATCATAAATACATAACATTTTCTCTAAACTGAATATATTCTATAACAGGACTTTGGAAGAGGAATGGCTTTGTTTTCATACGTTTTCTGTGAAAAACAAATCAGTTTATTAACTACAGAAATTAGACTTCTGTTCTTTTGCCACAGTAATTGTGATCTTTTCTGGTCCATGTTGAGACTCTGCATATCTCCTTAGGGCATCTGTGCTATCAAGATGAAAGTAGATCATTTTCCTGCATTTACTTTGATGTTAATCAGAGTGGTCATTCATGTTGCTTCATGATTCTCAGAGAGAACTTTCAAAATGAAATTGGTGGCTGGTTCCCAGCCCAAATCAGAATAGTAGTGTCAGATGAGAGGTATTTTTTAGTGTTTTGTCACATTTCATTTTGATTTTTACTTCTTTGTCTATTTGACATATGTTCTTAACTGGAATACTATAAAATTTTTATCACAGCAAGTTTGAAATGACCACATTACTCATGAGCTTGAGAGTCAGAAGTGAGATTTTAGCTTCTCTCAAAGCTGTGAAAATGGAACTTTATAGTACTCTACCCTGGTATATGTTGTTTTATGAGGCACATTTTATTCCACTTTACTCTTTTTTTCATTCCCATTCATTATTTTCATCCTGCATTATAGAATTTGTATTATAGATTTTCTAGTATATAATACTTTGATTTAAGCTCTAATTTTGTGATAGCTTCTGCAATTTTTCCAACTGATAATGTCTAATTTTTAATTACCATATTTTTCTGTATGGTATTATTTTTCAAACTGTACATGCTTGTATGTATCAATATACTTGCATACACTAGCATGTGTGTGGATGACAAAACCCCCAAGTATCAGTCCTCACATTCTGCTTTGTTTTAATCAGGGCCTCTTCTTTGTCATTTTGTACACTAGGCTTGCTAGTCTCCAGGCTTCGAGGAAGCATCCTGTGTCTTCCATCCTTCTCATAATACAAGTACTGGGATTTTAGACTTGAGCTACGGCATCTGGCTTTATCTAGATGCTTGAAATGTGAACTCAGATCCTCACACTTATATGGAAGATACTTTAGTGACAAGGACATGCTACAAGCCCCTTTTCTAAGTTTCAAATTGACTATTTAAAAACATTGTTTATTATAGTAAACTGTTGCATTTCATTGCAAAAGAGACAATATTGGATTTCAGAACAAGCCGAAACTATTGCTTGATTGAAATATGAAAAAGAAACATTTGGTACTTCTTTAAAAAGTGATTAAAACATTTTTTTTTAAATTTATTTATTTATTAAAGATTTCTGTCTCTTCCCAGCCACCGCCTCCCATTTCCCTCCCCCTCCCCTAAATAAGTCCCCCGCCCCGTCAGCCCGAAAAGCAATCAGGGTTCCCTGTCCTGTGGGAAGTCCAAGGAACCCCCCACCTCCATCCAGGTCTAGTAAGTTGAGCATCCAAACTGCCTAGGCTCCCACAAAGCCAGTATGTGCAGTAGGATCAGAAACCCAGTGCCATTGTTCTTGAGTTGTCAGTAGTCCTCATTGTCCGTTATGTTCAGAGAGTCCGGTTTTATCCCAGGCTTTTCCAGACCCAGGCCAGCTGGTCTTGGTGAGTTCCCAGTAGAACATCCCCATTGTCTCAGTGTGTGGGTGCACCCCTCATGGTCCTGAGTTCCTTGCTCGTGCTCTCTCTCCTTCTGCTCCTGATTTGGACCTTGAGAATTCAGTCCTGTGCTCCAATGTGGGTCTCTGTCTCTGTCTCCTTTCATCGCTTGCTGAAGGTTAATATTCAGGAGGATGCCTATATGTTTTACTTTGGGTTCTCCTTATTTAGCTTCTCTAGGATCACTAATTATAGGCTCAATGTCCTTGGTTTATGGCTAGAAACCAAATATGAGTGAGTACATCCCATGTTCCTCTTTTTGTGTCTGGCTTACCTCACCCAGGATAGTGTTTTCTATTTCCATCCATTTGTATGCAAAATTCAAGAAGTCCTTGTTTCTTACTGCTGAGTAATACTCTAATATGTATATATTCCATACTTTCTTCATCCATTCTTCCATTGAAGGGCATCTAGAGAGGCCTTATCATACAACAAAAGTATATGCTCTACTATGTTCATAGCAGCATTGTTTGTCATAGCCAGAACCTGGAAACAACCTAGAGGTCCTTCAGTGATTAAAACTTTTAACATATCCATAGTCATGGTGGACACTTTATATAGCACATACATATTAGTTGAGCTTGAGTCTTTCTTTTTTTTATTAATTTATTTATTTATTAAAGATTTCTGTCTCTTCCCGGCCACCGCCTCCCATTTCCCTCCCCCTCCTCCAATTAAGTCCCCTCTCCAGCCCAAAAAGCAATCAGAGTTCCCTGTCCTGTGGGAAGTCCAAGGAACCCCCACCTCCATCCAGGTCTAGTAAGTTGAGCATCCAAACTGCCTAGGCTCCCACAAAGCCAGTGCGTGCAGTAGGATCAAAAACCCATTGCCATTGTTCTTGAGTTGTCAGTAGTCCTCATTGTCCGCTATGTTCAGAGAGTCCGGTTTTATCACAGGCTTTTCCAGACCCAGGCCAGCTGGTCTTGGTGAGTTCCCAGTAGAACATCCCCATTGTCTCAGTGTGTGGGTGCACCCCTCGAGGTCCTGAGTTCCTTGCTCGTGCTCTCTCTCCTTCTGCTCCTGATTTGGACCTTGAGAATTCAGTCCTGTGCTCCAATGTGGGTCTCTGTCTCTGTCTACTTACATCGCTTGCTGAAGGTTAATATTCAGGAGGATGCCTATATGTTTTTCTTTGGATTCTCCTTATTAGCTTCTCAAGGATCACTAATTATAGGCTCAATGTCCTTGGTTTATGGCTAGAAACCAAATATGAGTGAGTACATCCCATGTTCCTATTTTTGGGTCTGGCTTACCTCACTCAGGATAGTGTTTTCTATTTCCATCCATTAGCATGCAAAATTCAAGAAGTCCTTGTTTTTTATTGCTGAGTAGTACTCTAATATGGATATATTCCATACTTTCTTCATCCATTCATCCATTGAAGCACATCTAGGTTATTTCCAGGTTTCTGGCTATCACAAACAATGCTGCTATGAACATCGTAGAGCATATACTTTTGTTGTATGATAAGGCCTCTCTTGGGTATATTCCCAAGAGTGGTACTGCTGGGTCCAGGGATAAGTTGATCCCGAATTTCCTGAGAAACCGCCATACTGCTTTCCAAAGTGGTTGCACAAGTTTGCATTCCCACCAGCAATGGATGAGTGTACCCCTTTCTCCACCACCTCTCCAACAAAGGCTATCATTGGTGTTTTTTTTTTATTTTAGCCATTCTGACAGGTGTAAGATGGTATCTTAAAGTTGTCTTGATTTGCATTTCCCTGATCGCTAAGGTAGTTGAGCATGACCTTATGTGTCTTTTGGCCATTTGAAGTTCTTCTATTGAGAATTCTCTGTTCAACTCAATGCCCCATTTTATAATTGGGATGGTTAGCCTTCTAAGGTCTAGTTTCTTGAGATCTTTATATATTTTGGAGATCAGACCTTTGTCAGTTGCGGGGTTGGTGAAGATCTTCTCCCAGTTAGTGGGTTGCCTTTGTGTCTTAGCGACAGTGTCCTTTGTTTTACAGAAGCTTCTCAGTCTCAGGAGGTCCCATTTATTCAATGAGGTCCTTAATGTCTGTGCTGCTGGGGTTATACGTAAGAAGTGGTCTCCTGTGCCCATGTGCTTTGCCATGTTATTCAAGCCAGCTTCAGTACAGAAAGAAGAATACAAACTAAAAAGTGATTCTAGAATTAGTTTATATAATTGCATCATATTCCCCTTCTCCCCCGCCAAGTTTTCACATATACCTCTCATTGCTCTCTGTAAAGTTCATGGCTTCTTTTTTCATTAATTGTTGTTACATACGTGTGTGTGTGTGCGTGTGTGTGTGTGTGTGCATTAAACAATGACACGCTTTAAAAATCTCTTATTTTAGTCAAAAGACTGACATCTCAGTGATTAAAGTCAAAGACATATCTACATGGCTGGCTTTCACTGAAAACATTTTAGTTCCTTTTGTAATACTTTTTTTTTGTTTTTTTTTTCTTTTTTTTTTTTCGAGACAGGGTTTCTCTGTGGTTTTGGAGCCTGTCCTCTAACTAGCTCTTGTAGACCAGGCTGGCCTCGAACTCACAGAGATCCGCCTGCCTCTGCCTCCTGAGTGCTAGGATTAAAGGCCTGTGCCACCACAGCCCGGCTCCTTTTGTAATACTTTAAAGATGTAAATAATTAGGGTTAGGGTTAGAGTTAGAAAAAAAAATAAAGATGTAAATAAGCAAAACTTAAAATTACTTCTGAAGTACTCAAGCAATTTTATTCATCCATGATTTTAGGGTCAAAAATATAGCCTCTTCAAAAATACGGGAAAAAATTACTGAATATGATGGAGAAAAAAAATCCTATTTTTTAGAATGTGGCAGGGAAATGACAATGAAGATATTACTGTGGGTTAACATGGAATAAAATCAACTCAATAAGACCAAACATGCATAGGTGCATAGGTGTGGAAAAGAGTCACCAAAAACTGTAACTCTCTTAACAGAGTTCTGAATCTGCCTTTGTTTTGTCTGGCTGCTAAGCCCGGTATGTGAGCCATCTGGCTCCTAGTTGAGGTTAATGTTTGCACACTCACACATCAATCAGAACTAGTGCAGGGTCTATTAGGAAGCACCAGCCAGTTAACTGACATGCCAGGACTACAAAATAAGCAAGCAAGAATGCCAAGTGGGAATCTCGCAGATTTGGCAATGATAAGGGCATGGGGTATCTTCTCATTCATCTGACTATGCAATTGATGTCATGGTTCAGGTATAGAAGACCTGTAGATATCAGGTCCCATAAGGCTTTAATTATATCATTTATTTTGCTTGCATAATTCAAATGGAGCAAAAAACAAAACATAAAATGATTTTAAGCCTTAGTTCTCATGCCTTTTGGACATAGAAGGGTTGTTGGCCTGAACTTGTCACACATTCTTGACTAGTAGAAAATATCAGAATCGGCTTAGCCTATCTTGATCCAAGATCTGTTTGACAGTATTAGGTTTTCACAGCAATAGTAGCCATTTCAGAAAGAACTACTTAATAATTTCACATACACAGAGACTTGCGATAAAATATATTCCAATTCCCTATGACTTTTCACATGTGTTTGTTTACCTTAAAAATTTATAGGGTAAAGTGATCTTTAAAATGAATTGTACACCCTCTCTTAGTACACTGAAATGAAATAGAAGACATGGATATATTTCTCTTTGGAAGTCCTAGCATTCAGTTATGTAAACTAATGGATACTACCATTGTTCAGACTGGGCAGTGAATCTAAACCTTCTTCATGCTTCGCTTGTTGTGTACTATGGAACCATTCACCTAAACCTCTTACTATTTTTCTTGAAAATTGTTTGCATTCACCTATTACAAATCACACAGTATTTGTTTCAATGCTGAAACTAGGGGAAATTAAGTGAATATTGAAACAACACCTAGAGGATTCTTTATTGTTTTCTTCCCCCAAGAACTTGAGTTACTTTGATGATGCTTGCTTGACTGAGAAGCTATGCCATTACATGTTCATCATCTTAAACATTGATGTGACTGTAATGTGTTGTGCATAAACAAGATTCCTTGCCAGGGAGCAGAACTACTGTTCACCTAGAAAGTTCTTTAAAGTGACAATGAGAGGTTTCCTCTTTGAAAATTATTTCTTGCTCTCAAAGCTCCAAAATTATCAAATATTGAAAGTGGTATTTTATATTTCAAACCTATTCACCAAATTAAATTTCTAAATACTTGCTCTAATTAAACAAATGTCTAATAAAGATCTGTGGATAAGCCTTAAAGTAATTTGATTTAGCTATCTTGGTGTAATCCTAGAAATATTAATGGTATAATAATAATTTTAAGTAAATACTTAAATAATTCAGCTTCAATATTGCTGAATATTTGAAAATATTTATTATATCACATGCTATGATTTTACCTGTTTACCTTAAACTAGTACTAGCTGGCTCCGTTGTTCAGAGAGAAAAAATTAAGGCATAAAAGGGACAATCACAACTTACAAATTTATAGGAATTAACTATTTATATTGCAGTGTCTATTTGTGCATGCATATGTTTTTTATAGTTATGTGAATGTACAGGTATATGTGTGGACACCAGAGCAGGCTGCCAGTCATGTTCTTCTACTGTTCTCAACATTATTGACTTGAGACAAGGTCTCTTACTGAACTGAAACTTTCTTTTATCTGCTAGAATGAGTGTCCAGGGAGCTCCTATGATTTCACCTGCCATTAGTGGCTTTTTACTCAGGTGCTGCGGATTCAAAATGAGATGTATGTGCTTAGACATTCTTGCCACACAGCCATCAACCCAGCCAAACTACAGCTTTTAATAATAAATAAATAAAAACTTGCTCTATGCTGGAGGAACGGCACAGGTTCCTGGTATACATTGCTTTTCTTTTTTTTTTCTCTGGGAGGGAGGTTGTTTTGGTTTTTCAAGACAGGGTTTCTCTGTGTAATCTTGGCTATCCTGGAACATACTCTGTGAACCAGGCTAGCTTTGAACTCACAGAGTTCAACCTGCCTCTGCCTGCTGAGTGCTGGAATTGAAGCTGTGTGCCACCACTACCCAGAACAATTTTACATACAATAGTACGGTATGTTTTTTTTTTTCTTTTGGTTTTTTGAGACAGGGTTTCTCTGTGGCTTTGGAGCCTGTCCTGGAACTAGCTCTGTAGACCAGGCTGGTCTCGAACTCACAGAGATCCGCCTGCCTCTGCCTCCCGAGTGCTGGGATTAAAGGCGTGCGCCACCATCGCCCGGCAATAGTACAGTATTAATATATGTTTCCAAGAACAACAATATTAAAAACAAATCGATGGTGCCTTTTGTATACAAGACAATTCTGTTGTCAAATGCAGGAAGCATTTGACCTTTATACGATTCAACAAACAACCCATGAAGAGACAGAAATCTTTAATAAATAAATTAATTAATTAAAAAAACAATCAACCCAAAGGGGGTATTTCTCTGCTTTGGGATCTACCTCTTTGGCAAGTCCCACCCCAATGGTATTGGCAGCTCCACAGTTGCAGCCACCTCTGGTTTTGCCACAGTAACTCCCTAGAGCTCATCTCCATGGACTGCCTTATTATTCTAAAAAATTGTTTTCCTCAACTCTAACAAAGATAGTTTAATAGGAATTGAGAATTTCCTTGATATTTGTTTTAGAAACGTCAACAACTGGTAAAGGTTTCTCATGGTAAACAGATATTTATTAAGCATGTATGTTTTCTTAACAAGTAAATCTATGTATCATGGTAGATATTAAGGAATGCCACCATTTATGGCAGTTCTTCATTGTAGCAATTATAGTATTTTTAATCACTTCTATTTTGAGATGAAAAATAGGCCAAAATTCAGAATGTATTGTATATAATTAGGTATGTGTAATGTCTAAAATATTAAAAAACCACATGGTTTTAAGCAAGAAGCATAATAGAGTTTAAGGGATTCATTTTATAAGGTCATAAAATGATTAAAAATTAACCATTTATATTTGTATGTAGCTGTGCATAGGCACACTCACATCAGAGCGCAAAATGTATATATCCAGATGCTTGTATACCAAAATGCTATCTCCTTAAAGGATGTAGAGCTTAGTATTTCCTTATCATTGTAAGCTAGAAATCACTAAAGCATAAAAATGAAATGAAGCAGACTTCCTTCATTCACTTATCACCACTTTTCAGAATTAGTTGCCCTATGGGCACCTTTTTAATTATATTGCACATCTTTCCATTAGATATTGGGAGGTTGAAAATTAAGTGACAAATCTAATGTTTTCTGCAGAAGACCTGAAGCTATGCTTTTTAAATAGCTAGTAAAAGAAAAAGAATGCTATTTCCTTATCCATGGAATTAATTATACTAGTACACTACATAAATTCTATGGGAAATAGTGACATAAATGCTACTTTAAAGGTTTATAGTGATAAGCAATCATTTATATTAAGAGGGAATTCAAACTGCTGCCTCCTTTGCTCCTACAAACTGTAATGAAATTAGATTCATGTTCTTTGCAAAATAATAATATTTATGAAAGTGCTTAGTTTATGCCTGGGCCTGTATTTAGGGCTATACAAATTACATAAAATTGCCGCCGCCTTAATTTGAAGGAGCTATTATCTCTTCTCTTTAAATACATAGGAAGACTAAAGCACAGAGATTAAATAGCTTTCCAGTACTTATTCATTTGTGCCTTTAGTGATCAATAGACTCAACTTATCTCGCTTATCCTCTTCATATAAGAGTGTTTTAGCATTTTGAAGCCAGCATGCTATTGGACTGTTTGTACCAAATATTATCCTGAGTCAACTTATATAACAATTTGGAATTTTTACTAGTTGTTTGTAAAGGAATATATCCAGTTTCAAAGAAAAATAAGAATCCCAGAACTATAAATAGAAAGGACACTTTCAAGGTTATCTCACTTTTGTAAAATAAGGTCCATTCGAATAAGACAGAAAATGGCTCTTAAATTCATATCATTTGACATGCTTTTTCCTCTAAGAATGTTGGTGACAATTGAGCTTTCTCTGAATAAACACACAAATGCAGGATCCTCAGTTATCTAATGAATAAAATAAATAAATGCAACCATCTGATTGAATTGAAACAAAAAGAGCGAATCAAAATTATATTGATTAACAACTAAATTACTTACTGAAATAATTTTAAACGTACACACAGTTAAAAGAAACAATATAGCGATGTCGATGTGTTCTTATCCTATTTTTCCCAGTGGTAATAATTTATACAAGTCTAGTACAATATCACAACCAGAATAGACAATGGTGTAGCGCTCAGAGTATTTTCAGGTTAGTACGGTTTTATTGAAAGTGTAGGTTTGTGGATTATAAGACGAAACTTAGGCCCATCTTGACAGGTAATTCACCTGCCTATTATTGCGTTTATAATTCCTATCATTATCTACTCATTGTTATCTGTTATCTAGATTGTTGTCAATTCATTGTGACTTAGCAAAAAAAAAAGACCTTGATGAATTTGTCTCCTATTAGTCCTTGATTGGACATATCGGATCCAGGTCACTTTCTTCTATTGGGTAAAGAGAAATAAATGTTCTAAACTCTGTACAACAAACGTCTGTTATCAGGTATATACTGCCATACAGAGGAGTCTTTCATCGTTATTGTTTGCTGCTGGTGTGTATTGTTAAGTTAATAAAGATGAAGTAGGCATTGTCTAACCTAGCTTATCATGATGAGAAATTTCCAAATTGAGTTATCATGAGGAAAGTATTTTTGAAATATTTATTTGTAAAACTTACCATTTTTACATTTCAATCCTTCGAATTTCTTAGAAGTTTGATAGCAGTTATAATAAAACTATTATTTATGAAAGTGTTCTATCATTAACTTGGTAGGTCTCTCTAGGCCTCTCTTCTGCAGCAACAGGGGTAGCATGATACTAAATTGCATTTGATGCTATAATGTTATGGGGGAAACCAAGTATTATATGTACGTATCTGTGAGAAATCAAACACGTCTCATTAGAGAGGTAACATAGTTATAAAATCAGCTGTTATTACTAATAGTTGATACTTAGTGACAAATATTTTCAAATAATATGCACAGTTTGGCTTTCCATAAAAAACATGACTTTTACCTACCGTGAATATTTTCATTTAAATAATAATCTGTAGGTAGATTTCTATGTATTAGATTTTTAAAAATGTAAATCCTCTTTAATTGCTTTCATCAACCTGAGTTTCTGATTGTGCTCTAATACCAATGAAATCTGTTAAAGAAATAGCTAGAACATTGCTTCAATTATTAACTCACTTTGTGCCTATTTTATATTTTTTAAGATTTATTTAGTATTATTTCACATGCATAGGTATTTTGCCTACATGTATGTCTTGTGCCATGTGTTTATAGTGCTTATGGATGTCAGAAAACGGTGCCAGTTTCTTCGAAGCTAAATTACAGATGGTTGTAAGCCACTACATAGGTACTTGGAATGCCAACATGGTTTCTCTGGAAGAGTATCCTGTGGTCTTAAGCACTGACACATGTCTCTAGTACCTCTTTGCATATTTTACTTTAAATTGAAAGGAAAACATCTATTCAAGAAGTTTTCTTTTTACAATAACATTTATTTGTATGCACATAAACATTATTTTCAACTGATAAGGCTTAGAGTCATTGGTACTTTAGTATATGTTGCTGTAGTTTTAAAGATCTTTTAGTAAATACAATCAGTTAAAGGAAACATCTAGTTATAATAATAAAATAGTGAATGGTAATTGTATTCATAAACTATATCTTAAAATGTTATGCAAATAACCCCTGAAATTTTGTCTTGGTCTCTTATCAGTGAAGAGAGGATTAGTATGAATGAGGTCATTGTCCATAGAGATTTCTAAAATAATTTTTATTAGCTAGCAAAGCAAAGAATTAGGATTTCTGAGTGCCTAAATGTTATTTTGCAGTAAAAAATCACAATAGGTAAAATGGCTATGCCTAATAATTCCCATAATATGAAAATTTTCTCAAAATCTTTCAGATAATTATGTCAACCTTGGTTAGCTATAGCTATAGAAAAAAGCAAAAGGCAATAATAACACATTTTCCTATAGTTCTTTACTTTTGATATGGACTGTCACTCAAGCCCATGCTGGCCTTAATACACAGTTATCTTTCTTCCTCAGTCACCTGGGTGCTGGCATTACAAATATGAAGCCCTCACCTGGTTTATAGGAAGCAAAAAAAAATAGACAGCACAAGGGAAACAATAGAAAAGAGACTTCCTGATGAAATGGCTGAATGTTTGCTTAGCAAACTCTTTTGGACATTGAGAATAAGATAAAAAAAGTTCAAGTTCCAGATAATTAAATTTTGGTATCCTCATCACCTGGGGATGCCTATAGCCATTGTCCAGGAAGTCTCTTTTGTCATGTAGTCTAATATATCATATTCTTTCCAACCTTGTTTCCCCTCGGTTATCCATGTATTATCAAACCATTGCATGAAAATACATAGTCCTCCCTGGAGCTCCAATCTCAAGTTTAGTTTCCTAGATCATATAAAATTATTATCAAACTTTTTTTATGTTTTCCTCTTCTTAACCTCTTATATAAGTCAGTAGGTATAAGCCATTTAGAACTGGCATAGAAAGGGTTCATTGCCACTTTCTGCCCTTGTTCTTGAGACTGGGCTGGTTAGAACTAAAAATCTCCCCATGGAAGCTGTTTTGGTAGACAAGAAGCTGAGAGTGCGGGTGAAAACTGAAAATATTGCACTAGAACAAGGTATTTGATAAGATTATAAATTGTTGATATTTTACATTCTTGGATAAAACTTCTATTTGTCTATCATATTGTATCTTTTTCATAGTTATAGCCCTCTGTATTTATTTTCATTATTTTGTATAGAAACTTTCCACAACTTTTACTTGTTTATAATTTTTCATATCTGTCTATTGGTTTAATGTGTATATAAAAATCTTAATATGACTAATGGCGCTCATTATAACTTTCTTATTCTTTAACAATCCGACTTCTATATTCCAGTG
>NW_024544418.1:0-33214 GCF_018167655.1 Microtus oregoni | reverse complement strand
TCTCTCCTCCAAAATTCTTCAGAAAGACAGACTGAAGTGGAAAGCATACTAATTAACTCCTATTAAAACTCCACAGGACTGATAAAGTTTAAGGTGTCCTGGACACAGTGTTTTACAGGAGAGATCAATTGTGATTCTGAGAGAAAAACACCAGCTCCCATCAAACCTCTTCTAGGAAGACTGAAGTTGAAAGCACACTAGGTCACCCCCTATCCTCCTACTTTGGATAGAGAAAGGGGCTGAAAACAGGTATTCTGAGAGACAGAAACAAGCTTCCTCTAAGTCTTCTTTGTAAGATACATTAAGATGGAGAGCACATTGGAATATAACTTGTACTTATGACAGATCAAGGTTAGAAATCAATGCATTCTGAGACAGAAAGTAGCTCTCTCCAGGCACTCTTTATAGAACAGACTGAGATGAATAACACACTAGTTCACTCCTACCATATTCTTATTACAGAACAAGGACCAGGCAAAGTGGACACTGAGAGAAAAACAATAGCTACCTCCAAGCTTCCTCCACATGACATGATGAGGTGGAAAGAACAGTAATTCATTACTTACATCTTCCATGGAGCATATCAAGTTAGGAAAACACAGATTCTGACAAACGCACACTAGATTCATATAAACTTCCTTGTAGGGCAGATTGAACTGAAGATCACACTAGTTCATTCTTAAACTCCTCAATAGGACAGGTGAAGGTTAGAATGATTTGGATCCAGAAAGACACTAATTTTACTTAGACTCCTCTGTTAGATGCTGAGATGGGAATTACAAAATAACATTGCTAACATACTCCATTGGGATAAACAATTTAGGACAAAAAAAAACATAAACTTGCTCCCTCCAATCCTCTTTTGTGGGATACAATGAGTTTAAATGCACACTATTTGTGCTTTTTAGTATAGATCAAGTTAGGATTGTGAGAGACAGACACTAGCTTTTTCTCTGAGACCCCTGGTAGGATATATTGAGAAGGAGAGCACAATGGTTCTCTTCTAATGTTATTTAGGGGAAATATCAAGGAGGTTTGGACAACATGAATTCTGAGAAATAGACACTAGCTTCCTCCAAACTTTATCCTTAGAGCATACTGAGGTAGAGAACCTACTAGTTCTTTCATAACTCACTCTTCAGAACATATCAAGTTAAGGACTAAATGAATATAGAGCAACAACTACTAACTCCATCCAAGATTCACACAATGAGGTCTAATGCATGGTAGTCTAGTCCTAACCTCATCAGTATAACAAATCAAGCTTAGGAAACTCTGGATGCTGATAAAGAGAAATTTTCTCCAAGAAAGAATTAGTACAAATTGAAGTAGACTACCTTATTTGTTTTTTTTACCTCTTACATAGGACAGATTAAGGTTAGGATGACATGGAGTCTGAGTGACAGATACTAGTTTCCTCCAATCCCCATTCCATGGGACAGACTGTTGTGGAGATTATGCTAGTTAACTCCTAATCTTCCTACTCTCTTCTGTAGAACAGATGGAGGTTAGGACAGCAAATATTTTGTTAGAGAGACACTAGCTCTATTCAAGCATCCTTAGTAGGGCAGACTGAGTTGGAGTATAAACTAGTTCATGTCTGTCCTCCTCAATAGGAAAGAGTAATTTAGGACAATATGAATACTGAAAGACAGACTCTAGCCCCTCCTAGCATCCTCTCTTGGAAAGACTGATGTGGATATTACAATAGTTCATTCCTAACTTACTGTGAGTCAGGATTAAAGTTAGGACTACATGGCTTATGAGAGGAAAGCACTAATTCTAAGAGTATCCATAGGACAATCTAAATTGAAAAGCATATTACTTCACTTCTTTCCTACTCTGTTAAACAGAATGAGTTATAATAAAATTTATTCTGAAGGACAGACTAGCTCTGCCAAAGCCTCTTCTGTAAGATAAGCTAAGGTTTACAAGAAGCTAGTATATTTTTAAACTCATCAGTAGGACATACCAAATTAGGAAGATTTGGAGAGCGATGGACACCAGCTCTGTAAAAGCCTCTTCTGTAGGAAAAACTGAGATGGAGAGCAGACTAGTTCACTTCTAACTGCTTCTGTAGGGCAGATCAAGATCACTACAATTGAAATCCGATAGATAGACACTATTTCCCTCTAGCTTTTTGCATCGTGATAGAGAGAAGTCTTGATCAGTCCTATCCTTCCTTACCTGTAACACAGATCAAATTTAAGAAAAGAGATTCTGAAAGACAGGCACTAGCTCCCACCAAGCCTTCTTTTGTTATGAAAGACTGGCAGAGAGCACACCTGCTCCCTCATAACTTTCCCCATCAAACTCCTCACACCACTGATTCTTTTTATTGTTTTCACAGTGCTATACATTTCTCCCTGTCCCTCTTCCTCCCCTCTCTTCTTCTACCGTCTCCTGTGACACCCACACCCCCAATTTACTCAGGAGATCTTGTATTTTTCTCCTTCATATGCAGATGTAAATATGTCTCCCTTAGGGTCTTCTTGTCTAGCTTCTTTGGGGTTGAGGACTGTAGGCTGTTATTTCTTTGCTTTATATCTAAAAGATACCTATGAGTGAGTACATGCTATATTTGTGTTTTTGGGTCTGGGTTATCTTACTCAATATGTTTGTTAAAGACTTATTCATTTATTTATGTATTATGTATACAGTGTTCTGTCTGCATGTGTGCCTACAGACCTGAAGAGGGCACCAGGTCTCATTATAGATGGTTGTGAGCCACCATGTGGTTGCTGGGTATTGAACTCAGGACCTCTGGAAGAATAGTCAGTGTTCTTAACCTCTGAGCCATCATTTTAGCCCTCAATATGTTTTTTTAGATCCATCCATTTGCCTGCAAACATCAAGATGTCATTTTTTTCTACTCTGTAGTACTGCAATATGTTAATGTACACATTATCCATTCTTATTTTGAGGGTCATCTAGGTTTTTTCCAGGTTTTGGGTATTATGAATAATGCCTCTATGAACAAAGTTGAGCACATGTCCTTGTGGTATGGTTGAGCAACTGCTGCAGCCAGCGCAGCCTGGATAGCCAAGACTGGTGGGGGGTGCCGGGATAGAGAAACAGAGGCTTCTTTTCAGGTGGAAGAACAGCAACCTTTATTTTGCCCGGCGACCTTTTATACCTCTACTCCTGTGGAGACCCACTGGCCAGAAAGAACACAATCATCCTTGTCAATTACAGACCACAAGGAAGTTCTGCTTTCAGTCAGGGGGAGTGAGTACAGCTGGATCACAACAACTAGCAACCTTTTGGTATATACCCAAAAATGGTATTGCTGGATCTTGAGGTAGATTTTTCATAATTTTCTGAGAAATCAACATACTGATTTCCAACACAGTTGTACGAGTTATCACTTCCACCAGCAATGGAGGAGTGTTCCCCTTACCTGACTCCTCTGCAGCATAAGAAGTCATCAATGTTTTTGATCTTAGCCATTCTGACAGGTGTAAGTTGGAATCTCAGAGTTGTTTGTGATTTGTATTTTTCTGATGGCTAAGGATGGTGAGCATTTCCTTAAGTGTCTTTCGGTCTTTTGAAATTCATCTGTTAAGAGTTCTCTGTTTAGGTCTCTACTATGTTTTTGTATTGAATTATTTCTTCTTTTGATGTCAAGTTTCTTGAGTTCTTTGTATATTTTGGAGATCAGTTCTCTGTCTGATGTGGGGTGTGTGAAGATCCTTTTCCATGCTGTAATCTGCAATTTTATCTTGTTAACTGTGCCCTTTATTTACAGAGGCTTCTCGGTTTGAAGAGATCCCATTTATTAATTGTTGTTCTTAGTATCTGTACTACTGGGGTTATATTTAGGAAGTGGTCTCCTGTGCCAATGTGTTTGTGTATTTCCCACTTTCTCTTCTATGAGGTTCAGTGTGGTTAGTTTTATGTTGAGGTCTTTGATCCATACACTTGAGGTTTGTGCATGGGGATAGATATGGATCTATTTTCATTCTTCAATATGTTGGCATTTGATTATGTCAGCACCATTTGTTGAATATGCTTTCTTTTTACCATTCAATTCCCACACCTATAAATACCTGTTTTTTGACAAAGAAGCTAAAAATACCACTCATTCTTAAAGACAGACATTAGCTCCCTTCAAGTTTCCTCTGTAGGACAAAATAATATGGACAGCACCTTACTTCACTCCATTTTTTTTTTAGTTGGACAGATAAATATTAGGAAAACACAGCTTCTGAGGGACAGGCACTTGATTCATTGAGACTCTTTCACGGACAGCCGGAGGTGGCATGTCAACTAATTAGTAATTAGTTTAATTACTTAAATTAGTTTAAGTAATAATAAGTACTTAATTTATCCATAAAACAGATCAAGTTGAGGACAACTTTGATTCTATGAGAGAGAAACCAGCTCTCTCCAAATTCTTTGCAGTAGGACAAACTGAAATAGAGAGTACATTAGTTCATCCCTAATCTTCCCCATAAAACAGATGATAAATTTCATGAGATACATTATGAGAGACCAACACACTGCTTCAATCCATTCCCTCTAAGCAAGACAGACTATGGTGGAAAGCATACTAATTCAATTGTAACCATATCTAGAGAATGGAGCAAGATTAAGAGGACATAGATTCTAATAGATGAATAGTTAATCACTCCATTCCCCTCTGTAGGACAGGGTGAGGTAGAGCACACTAGTTTATTTTTAACCTTCTCTGTAGAACAGATCAAGGTTACTAGCACTTAGTATCTGAGAGATAGATGCGACATAGTCTCTAGCCCTCTCAATAGAACCAACTGATATAGGGAGTACACTACTTTATTAATAACATCCTCAGTAAGGACAAATCATCTCAAAGCATCATAGATTCTGAGAGACAGCCACTACTTCCCTACCAACATCCTCTGTAGAACAGACTGAGATGGAGAGCTCTCCAGTTTACTCCTATCCTGCTCTGTTGAACATAATGTGTCTGAATGGCTTGGATTGTAACAGACAAACACTAACTCCCTTCAGTTATTTTCCAAAGAAGAGACTGAGGTGCAGGGCAACCTCGGCCAATGCTATCCTTATTTGTAGGATACATCAAAGTTAAGAAAACACAAATTTGAAATATACCCACTAACTCTGACCAAGCCATCTCCACAGGCCAGAGTGATGTGGAGAGCATTCTAGTTACCAATCATCCTGCATTACAGATCAAGGTTAATACAGAATGGATTTTTAGAGATAGCCTCTAGAATTCAGGTTTTCAGTGGGCAACTGCTTGAAGCTCAGAAAAGGTCAATTCAGTAATTACACATGATGGACATAATTTCTAATAAATGTGTAATTACTGAATCAGCCTTTTCATTTCTCTGTGAGTTCTGCATGTTCAGTTTTTGCAGCACACCATAAAGCAGTCCAGGTAAGAGCAGTTTCTTGCCCAAATGGCTAACCAACTCCATAAGGAGTCTCTTCAGTGCCCATCGTCCTCTTGAAGTAGTTTGGTGCTGCAAGAAAAGTCCTAAGTTCTTAAAATAATTTAAATGCCACATTCTGAAGGTCTCTGAAAGATTTGAAGAATACCTATCCATCTGAACTACATTTCTGTATATTTAGAAAATCTAATTAGCATTACTTTGAGTTTGACTATTATAGATGATTATCTATTAACCTATATTTCTTAATTATACATTATATTTTTAAATGAACTACAAAAAACCATACCTTAATCAAGATCAGAAATACATATACATATAACAAAATTGACTTTAAATCTTTATAAATAAAACAAGATCCATACCAATGTAAAGTATCCATCTCAATAGCATATCCCCCTTTAAATGTAAAGAAACATTTACAAGCTGTATTTGGGAATATGAGTGCAATTCTGTCCAATCTTCTTCCTGCTGTTTATTGGATGAAGTATTTTCTTTGCGGAGGTGTTTGCAGCAACCATTCAGGGGTTCTTGATCCATCAAACCATGTTGGTCTGGAAACAATCCACAGGCTATCATCTTCTGTGTAAACAAAAGAAGAACCTCTTTTCCAAAGCAAAATATCCTTAGACTCAAATTTTGAATTCAAGATACCTTTGAAATATCTATGTTGGCTTAGCTTAGCAGTCCCCAGAATCAAAAGTCTCTCTGCAGTCAAAAAATTTAAAGATGACAAAATAATATAAACAATCCAAACTCTGTGAATTTTCCATCTTCACATGGTTTATTTTTTTTCTGTACTCTGTCTCTTTAAAAACTTTATGATTTTTAAACCCTTTACTTGTTTTTAATAACTATTATTTTTCTTCTCTCTTCCAAGCCTACATATATTTATCCAACACTGTAGCACATTTATAGGTCTTTTTTGTCTGGATTTGTCTTTATTGCATATCTGTAATTATTTATTGTCCAGAAGTACTTTTTACATTGTTGCATGATAACTCTCTTCAAGCTCCCTCTGTAGGACAGACTGAGGTGGAGAACACACAAGGTTACTCCTATGCTTTTCCTTATGACAGATCAAAGGTCAGACCACTTGGATATGAGATCCTGATACTAGCTTTATCCTGTGTTTCTCCATGGTATATATGAAAGGGTATATTACACTAAGTCACTGTTGTATTTATTGAGAGAACAACTCAAGGTTGAGACAATATGGATTCTGAAAGACAGACACCAGGCTCCTACAATCCTCCTCAATAGATTGCACTAGATATGGGACACATATGGTTTTATTCCTGTATCTTCCATAGGACAGATAAAGGAAAACATATCTTCTGAGTGACAGACATTAGATCCCTACAGGTCTTCTGTGTAAAACATACTACTTCACTTCCAAACTCTTCTGTTGTACAGAGGGCATTTAAACAACATAAATTGTGAGAGAAAGACATTACTCCCTCCAGCTCTTTTCTGCAGGATAGACTGAAGTGCTGAGCACCATATATCAATTCTATCCTTATCTGTAGGAAACATCAACATTAATACAACATGGATTCTGAAAGCTAGGCATTGCTCCCCACAAGCTATCTACAGTGACAGTTTATTTAAGAGAATATTAGTTTATCTATGACCTTTTCCATAGGAAAGATTAAGATTAACACAATATGATTCTTGAAGAAAGACACTATTACCCTCAAAGACTATGTAGAAGGGACTGAGTTAGAGAGCACACTAGTTCACTAAAGACCTATTAAGTTATACAGAACAAGGTTAGGACAACATGAATTCTAAAGGACAGACACTAGATCTCCCAAGACTATTAAGACTCATTGTAATATAGTTCTTACTAATTCATTCCTAACCTTATCCATGAGGCAGATTAAGGTTAAGACAATCTAGGATTCTGTGGTACATAAACTAATCCCCTCTAAGATTCATCACTCTGTGTGACTGGCAGAAATGGAGAACTCATAAATTAACCCCTAATCTCCTCCATTGGACAGATCAAGGGTTATATGACATGGCTTTTGAGAGAATGACAGTAGTTCTCTCTGTGCTTCTTCTGTAGGACAGATTTTGTTTGAAGGCAACTAATTCTATTTTAACCTCCTTTGTAGGACAGATCAAGCTTAGTTCATCATTAATTCTAAGATACAAACACTAGCTCCCTTCAGCTTTTTAGTATAGGATAAACAGAGCCATAGAGCATATTAAGATACTTCTTTCCTTTTCTGTAGGACAGATCAAAAATAGGATGACATGGTTTCCAAGAGACAGAGAGTAGCTCTCTCAGACTCATCTTCCAAATATGTACTGTGCAATAGATCACACTAAGTAAATCTTTTCCATATCCATAGGAAAGATCAAGGTTAAGAGAACATGGATTCTGAAAGGTAGACACTAGCTGCATCCATGTCTCCTCAGTGAAATGGAATGAGGTTTAGTGCCCTTTACTTCCCTCTTCAACTTTCCCATAGAGCAGATGTGGTAAGAATGACATTGATTATAATAGACAGGTACAATCTTCATCACAGCCTTCTCTATTGACACACTGAGGTGGAGTGTAAACTAGTTTATTTCCAACCTCCTCTGATGAAAAGAACAACTTAGTAAGACAAGTATTTTGAGAGACAGAAACTAGTTTCTTTTAATACTCCTTTGTAGGACAGATTAAAGTGTAAAGTATTTAACTTCTAACCTGCTCTGTAGGGCAGATAAAGTAAGGGCAACAGGGATAATGAAAGAAAGTTCTTTTCTATGAAGTTCTTGAAGACTAGTACATGCTAGACATAACTATCCTTTTTTGTAGAAAAGATCATAAGACAACATGAGTGTTGAGAGATAGACACTAGCTTTCACCAAGGTCTCTTCATAGTAAAATAATGAGGTGATGAACACACTAAATCACTCCTAATCTCCTTTTGAGGTCAGATAAAGTTTAGCATACCATGTCCTCTTACAGATAAACATTTGCTTTCTCCATGACAGTTCTACAGGAAGACATGAAGTGAAGAGTATTCCTGTGCAATCTTATCCATTTCAATTTGACATATCAAGGTTAGGATGGTATAGATTCTGAGAGATGGACACTATCTCCCTCTAAGACTCTTTCCTAGGACAGACTGAGGTAAAGTGCACACTCTCCCTCTAAGACTCTTTCCTAGGACAGACTGAGGTAAAGTGCACACTAGTTATCTCCTAGCTTTATAAGTGGGACAGGTCATGTTTAGGACAACCTGGATTCTGAAAGAGAAAAAATAATTGACTCCAAGTTTCCTCAGTATGACAGGCTGAAGTGTGAGTACTATAGTTTACTTCTAATCTCCTCCATTGATCAGATCATGGTTTGTTTAATATGGATTACACAAGCTCACTTCATGCTTTTTCTGTAGGAAAGAGTGGTGGAAAGCAGAGGAATTTGCTCTTAACCTCTTCTATAGGGCTCATTAAGTTTAGGATAATATGGATTCTGAGAGAGAGATACTAGCTCACCTCAGCTCTTTTCTGTAGGGTATACTGAGGTATAGAGCACATTAAGTCATTTATAGCCTAGTTTGTAGGAATGGTCTAGCTTAAGACAACATGGGTTCTAAGATATAGCCACTAGATTCCTGCAAGCCTCGTCAGTAGAACAGACTGAGTGGGAGAACGCAGTATTTCACATGCAACCTCCTCTGGAGAATAGGTCAAGTTTAGCATGAAAATGATTCTGAGAAATAGACACTGGATCCTATCAAGCCTCCTGTGTAGGGCATGGTGAAATAGAGACTACACTACTTCACCCCTGTCTTCTTCAATAGGGCAGAATAAGGTTAGGGCAACATGTATTCTGAGAGACAGATACTAGACCACTCAAAGACTTTTAACTAGGAAAGACAGAGAAACTGAACACTTGTTTGCTCACGACCTCATATGTAGGCAAGATCAAAGATAGGACAACATGGATTCTGAATGAGAGAATGCTAGTCTCTCCTTGACTCCTTAGTAGGGCAGACTTAATTAAAAAGCATAATGATTCACTCCTAAGCTCATATATACACTAGATCAAGGACAGAATGACATGAATTCTGAAATAGACACTAGCTGCCTTCTTTTCCTCCTTCATATTAAGCAATGATATGGAGAACACTCTAGTGCAATCTAATATTTTATATAAGACAGATAACGATTAGAACAAGAGGAGCTCTGGAGGGATGCATGACCTACATCCACCATTTCTTAGTCAGACAAGTGGAAAGCATACCAGGTCACTCCTATCATCCTCTGAAGGACATATCAAGTTAGGACAACATGGATACTGCAAGACAGACACCAGCTCCCTGAAGCCAAGCATATCAGGCATACTTAGGTAGAGAGCACAGTAGTTCTCTTGTGACATCTTGCATTGGAGAGATCAATTTAGGAAAAAAAAATTGATTCAGAGAGACGGAAAGTGACTCCCTCAAAGCCACTTCAGTAGGACAGACTGATGTAGAGTGCATACTATTTCAGTATTAATCTTATCTATTTGAGAGAGCAGGGTAAGCACAAAATGGATTGTGAGAGTGAATCACTAGATCCCTCCACACCTTCATAGGACAGAGTAAAGAGGAGACTACACAAGTTCACTTCTGCCCTCCTCGGTGGGGCAGATAAGTCTTAGGCCAACATGGATTCTGAGACACAGACGTAAGCACCCTCTAAGACATATTTTGTTTGTTTGTTTGAGACAGAATTTCTTTGTAGCTTTGTTACCTTCCTGAAACTATATTGTGTAGACCATGTTGGCCTTGAACTCACAGAGATCCACCTGCTTCTTCCTCCAAAGTGCTGGGATTAAAGGTGTGCACCACCACCCCCAGGCTTCTAAGATTCTTAAATGGGATGGAGTAGGAATAAATACAACTGCACCCTAACCTTTATCTGTAGGACAGATTAAAATTTGGACAAGCAGAGTTTTGAGATACAGTCACTAATTTCATCCAAGCCTCTCCTGTAGGACAGACAAACTGGGATGATGATCACACTAGTTCACTTCTAACCTCCTCTATTGGACAGACTGTGCTAGAAAGATGTATTTTGAGAGACAGACACTAGTTTCCTCCAGCTCTTTTCCCTGGGTGATAGTCAGGAATAAAGTAGGCTAAGTCACTTCTAATTTTATTTGTAAAAAAAGATCCATGTTAAGAAAACATGGATTCTGAGAGACAGACTACCAGCTTCTACCAAGTTCCTCAATAGTACAAACTAAGGTGAAAAGCACATCAGTTCCCTTATAACATCCTCCAGAGGATAGATAAGCTTAGCACAGCACAACTTTTGAAAGACAGATACTAACTTCCCCCATGCAACCTCTGTAGGACAGCCTGAGGAGGTGAGCATGGTAAATTACTCCTATCCTCTTCAGTAACCTGGATCAAGGTTAGGAAACCATGGATTCTAAGAGAGAGACACTAGGTCCGTTCAAGACTCTTTGGAAGGACAGGGTGAGGTGGGACTGAGTATAACCTTACCTGTAGGACAGTTAAAACATAGAACAACCAAGATTCTGAGAGAAACTAACTTTTTTAAGATGACTCAGTAGAGAGACCAGTTTTACCCATGCTTTTTCAGTCACAGTCCAGCTGGCCTTGGTGAGCTCCCAATAGATCAGCTCCACTGTCTCAGTGGGTGGGTGCACCCCTCGTGGTCCCGACTTCTTTGCTCATGTTCTCCCTCCTTCTGCTCCTCATTGGGACCTTGGGAGCTCAGTCCAGTGCTCCAGTGTGGGTCTCTGTCTCTATCTCCATCCATCAACTGGACTCTCTGAACATGGCGAACAATGAGGGCTGATGAGAAGCAAAGGACAATGGCACAGGGTTTTGATCCTGCTTAATGTGCTGGATTGGTGGGAGCCTAGCCAGTTTGGATGTTTACCTTCCTAGATATGGACGGAGGGGGGAGGACCTAGGACTTACCACAGGGCAGAAAACCCTGACTGCTCTTTGGACTGGAGAGGGAGGGGGAAAGGAGTGGGGGGAGGGGGAGAAGGGTGGGAGGAGGGGGAGGGAAATGGGAGGCTGGGAGGAGGTGGAAACTTGTTTTTTTTCTTTTTCTCCTTTTCTCAATAAAAAAAGAAAATAAATAAATAAATAAATAAAACAAGAACTCAAAAAAAAAAAAAGATGACTCAATAGGATAGACTAACAAGGAGAGCACATTTTTTCACTCCTGATCTCCTCCATAGCAGATCAAGGTCATCAACACATTGATTTTGAAAGACAGGAATTAGGCTCATCCATGTTTCCACCCCAGGACAGACTAATGAAGAGTGCTGTCTTCACTCCTAAAGCTATCATTAAGACAAATCAATTTTAAGACAAGCACATTGAGAGCAAACACTAGCTTTTTCCAAGTCTCCTCTGTAGGGCTGAATCAATTGCAGGGCACATTTGTCAATGCTTATACTCTTCTGTTGTATTGATAAAGTTGGGACAATATGGATTCTGAGAGACAAACCTTCGCTCCCTTCAAACCTGCTTCATGTCAGACTTCTGTGGAGAACTTACCAGTTTTCTCTTTGCCTTATCCATACAACATATATAGGTTGGAACAACATAGATTCTGAGACACACACCCTACTCTCTCCAGTCTATTCTGTTGGACATTCTAATGTGGAAAGTATACTAGTTCACTCCTAAGTATATACATAGTTGGATATACATTCTGACAGGCTGACACTAGATTCCTTCAGACTCTCTCTTTACACATATGGAGGTGTATATCACTCTAGTTCATGTCTGATTTTCTCTGTAGGACAGATAAAGGTAGAACTACATATTGGGCTCTCAATCTCACTCTGTCCTACAGAGGTGATTTGTGAGTAGATAGGGTCTATATATTAGAAACTATATCATAATACCTTGATCAGCTCTATGGAGAAGGATAAGTGTGAACTAGTGTGAATTGCAACTCAGACAGTCCTATGGAGGGGGCTTGGAAGGAACTGGTGTCTTTATCCCAACATACACCTTGTCCTAATCTTGATTTGTCCTAAGGATAACTTTTGGAGTGAACTAATGTGCTCTTTGTCTTTAGGTCTTAAGGGAGCTTAGCGAGACCAAGTGTCTGTCTCTCAGAACCCATGTTGTGTTAACCTTGTTCTGCCCTATCAAAGAGACCAGAAGTGAACTTAGGTTTTCTGCACTTATTTCTTTCCTACTGAGTAGAGTCGGAGGGAGTTAGTGTCTCTCACAGCTCTCCTAACTCTTTGAACTATCCTAAAGTTATGAGTCCACTAGGGTTCATTCCTCATATGTCTGTCTTTCTGAAGAGTCTTGCCTAGTGTCTGCATCTCAATGCCCATTTTGTGCTAAGCTTGGCCTATGCTGGGAGGTTAAGAATCACCTAATATTCTCATTATCTTAGGTTGTGCTATGGAGAAACTTTGATGGGAGTTCATGTCTATTTCTGAAAATCCAAGTTATGATCACATTGATCTGTTTCTTTCAGAAAAGGGTAGGAGTGATAGATAGCATCAACTATTTGTCAGTCTAGTCTTTCAAAAATGATTGAGTAGTACAGTTTCTGCCTCCCAACTTCTAATCTTCAAACTATGTTTTTCAGTACAGAAGGCAAGTGAACTAGTGTGCTCACCAATTTAGTGTATACTATGGAAGAGGCTTAGGGTACACTGAAGTCTTATCTCTCAGAATCCATGTTGTCATAACTTTGATATGTCCTTTAATTAAATTTAGCATTGAACTAATGTATCTACAACTTAGTCTATCCTACAGCAGAATCTACAGTGAACTAGTATTTTTTCTCAGCATCCATGTTCCCCCCCACCTTGATCCTTCCTTCTGAGAAGGATAGAAATTAATGAGTGTGAACTCTCCCTCAGTCTATTGTATGGCAGTGACTTTGAGGTAGCTAGTATTTGTCTTTTAAAATCCATTTTGTCCTTATCTTTTTTCCATAAAGGTGAGGTTAAGAATGAAATCATTTGCTCTACAGTTAAGTCCATTCTACAGTGGAATTATTCTCTGAGAATCCTCATCATTCCAACATGGTCCGTCCAGGAAAGGATGTTAAAAGTGAGGCAGAATCCTCCCCATGTCACTTAGTCCAGTAGAATAGGCTTGGAGGAACCTAGTTACCATCTCTTAGAATCAGTATCACTGCAACTTGATTTACCTTATTGAAGAGTTTAAGAGAGAAATTGTGTATTTACTACCAAGTCCAGTCTATTGAGGAGACTTGGAGGGAGCTACTGTTTGTCTTTCAGAATCTACATTGTTCTAACTTTAATATACCCTATCAAGTGAGTAACTTAGTATGATCAATAAATACTTTGATATATCCTGTGCAGTAAGACAGGGTAGAGATACTGTTTTTCTCTCTTTGAATCTATGCCATTCTTACCTTGACCTTTCCAACATTGAAAGTTAGTAGTGAAATAGTATGCTTTTCACCTCATTCTGCCCTACACATAAGGCTTGGCATTAACTAGTATCTGTCTCATAATTCACTTATTCCTGAAATTATCTATTATAAGAGGTGAGGATTGAACTACTCTGCTCTCCACTTAAATATATCTTATGGAACAGCCTTTCAGTGAGCTGCTTTTCTGTTTCCCCATTCTGGAAAGATTATAGGAGTAAACTTGGTTTGCTTTCTACTTCCATCTGTAAAATAGAGAAATTATAGGAGGTATATACTGTCTGTCTTAGATTTCATGTAATTTTTACTGTGATCTATCCTTAGCAAGAGATTAGAAGAAAGCTAATATTTTCTCCACTAAAGTCTGTCCTACTGAGTACTCTTGGAGGTAATTTCTCACAGCTAATAACCCTGTTATCCTAATTTTAATCTGTCCTACAAAAAAGGCTATGAGGGATGTAATGTTCAGTCCACCTCACAGAAACCATGCTATTCTAAGCATGCCCTGTCTTAATAAAGAGGTTAGGAGTTAACTAGTGTACAATTTGCCACATATTGTCTCACTAAAAACAGCTTGGAGAAAGCTACATTGTCTCACAGAATATATTTTTTAAGTTGCATTTGTCTCTCTCGTGGGTAAGGATAGGAGTGATGTACCATGCTCTACACCCCTATCTGTCCTATATAGGAGGACTGGGAGGAGCTAGTGCCTATCTCTAAATTCTTGTCATCTAAATTTCTGGCCTACAGGAGAAGTCAGAAACAAACTCACTTCCTCTCTGACTAAGTCTGTCCAAGCAGACAGCTAGCAGAAAGCTTGGGTTTATTTTAGAATCCATCTCTTTCAAACTTTGATTTGTTTTATGAAGTAAGTTAGGAGAAATAGATTCTAGCTCCCTCCAATACTCTTTTGTAAGACAGACTAAATTTGAGAGTTCTTCACTTTTGTTCTCCTCAGGCAGGATGACATGGACTTTGAGAGAGAGACACTAGCTTCAAACAAGCACACTCTGTAGAACAGGCTATGGTAGAGAGCACACCAGTTCATTTCTTTTTTTTTCTTTTTATTTAAATTTATTTTTTTATTAAAGATTTCTGCCTCCTCCCCGCCACCGCCTCCCATTTCCCTCCCCCTCCCCTGATCCAGTCCCCCACCCTCATCAGCCCAAAGAGCAATCAGGATTCCCAGACCTGTGGGAAGTCCAAGGACCACCCACCTCCATCCAGGTCTAGGACTGCATAGGCTCCCCCAAAGCCAGTACGTGCAGTAGGATCAAAAACCCATTGCCATTGTCCTTGAGTTCTCAGTAGTCCTCATTGTCCACTATGTTCAGCAAGTCCGGTTTTATCCCATGCTTTTTCAGACCCAGGCCAGCTGGCCTTGGTGAGTTCCCGATAGAACATCCCCATTGTCTCAGTGTGTGGGTGGACCCCTCTTGGTCCTGAGTTCCTTGTTCGTGCTCTCTCTCCTTCTGCTCCTGATTTGGACCTTGAGATTTCAGTCCGGTGCTCCGATGTGGGTCTCTGTCTCCTTTCATCGCCTGATGAAGGTTAATATTCAGGAGGATGCCTATATGTTTTTCTTTGGGTTCACCTTCTTATTTAGCTTCTCTAACCAGTTCATTTCTAAGCTTGTCAAAAGAACACACCAAGGATCAGACAGCATGGATTCTGAAAGACAAAAATCTCCCCCAGAACCCCTCCATAGGACAGACTTAGGTATAGATTAAGCTATCTCATTCCTAACTTGCTTCATAAAACAAATGAAGGATTGAAACAGATGGATTCTAGAATAAATACAAGCTTGTTCCAAGATTTCTCTGTTGGACAGACTGATATGAGAACATGCTAGTTAATTTCTGACCTCTCCTGTGAGACAGATCAACATTTAGATGATAAGGATTGAGAGAGAGACACTAGCTCCTCCCAATCCTCCTCCATAGGACGGATTTAGATGTAGGGTAGTCTATATTACTCAAATCTTTAGCCACGAAACAATCCAGTTTAGAACACAATATATTTTGAGAAGCAAACTAACTTTTTCCAAGTCATTTTTTTATGGAACAGAATGAGGTAAAGTATACACTAATTCACTCCATTGAAGATTCCTCAGTATGGAAGAGCCAGGCAGACTGAACACTGGTTAACCCATATCCTTATAGGAGAGATGAAAGTTTTGAACACAGGTATTCTGACAGAGAAAATAACTGCAAGAGTAATTAGTAGGATAGATACTCAACGGAGAACATATTAGCTTACTCCTTATCTGGAAAGTATAGATCATAGCAAGGGTGACATGAAATCTGAAACCCACACAACCTACCCCCTTTCATTTCTCTTTGTGACAGATTGAGATAGAAAGAATACTATGCTACCACCATAATCTTTCTAATTTTCTAGAACAGGGCATTAGGGAGAGACAGTTAACAGCTCACTAAAAGGCTGTTCAGTAACACATACTTACATGGAGAGCACAGTAGTTCATTCCTAACCTCTTGTGTTAGATTTTGTCTGGAAAAAAAAAAACTGAATTCTGAGTGACAGACACTGAGTCCCACCACCAATCCTTCTGTGAACAGACTGAGTTTGAGAGCATTCCAGTTCACTCCTATCCTCCTCTGCAATATGGAGCAAGTTAGGATGCCATTGATTCTCAGAGACTAACACTAGCTCTGTGCAAGACTCCTCTGAACAGACTGTTGTGGAAGGAAACATTAGGTTACTGTTTTCCTCCTTCATATTTCAGATTAAATGAACACAAAATGGATTCTGAGAGATAGACACAAGCTCCTACCAAACCTTGTATGTAGAACAGAATGAGGCAGCAGGCTTACTACTGCACTCATAACTTCCAATGTTGGACAGATAAGGATAGATAGGACAGCATGGATTCAAAAAGACAAACAGTAACTCTACCCTATCTTCTTTGACAGGATATACTAAAGTATTTATTGATCACACTAAGTTAGTCACATTCTTATCCATAGAGACGATTAAGGTTAAGATAACTTGGATTCTGAAAGACAGACATTAGCTTTCTCCAAGCCTCCTCAGTAGATGGAACTGGGCTGGGAAGCAGACAATTTCTCTCTTAAATTCTTTCTTAGAGTAAGTCAAGTTGCATAGATAAAGATTTGGAGCGATGGTAACTAGCTTTTTCTAAGCCCCTTCTATTTATTGTACTGAGGTGGAGTCCACTGTACCTGACTCCTACCCACTTCTCCTGAAATGATCAAGTTAGAATGATGAGGATTCCCAGAAATATCTGAGAGCTGCCTTCTATCCTCTCCTGTAGGACAGCATAAAGTGTAGAGCAAATTATTTCAATCCTAACCTCATCTTTAGGAAAGAAAAAGAAAGGACAAAATAAATTCTAAGAGATAAACACTAGCTTTTTCTAAGCCTCCTCCATGCAACAGACTGAGGTAGAAAGAACAATCATTAAGATCAAAGTCAGGACAACATGGATTCTGAGAAACAGATACCAGCTCCCTGTAATCTCTAATGTAGGATAGACTGTGCAGTAGAATACATAGGGTCACTCCTAAAGTTAACCCAAGGGCATATCCATGTTAGCATGGCATGAATTCTGAGAGACAGACTTGAGGGTCCACTAAGCCTCTGCCATAGTATAGGCTGAGGTGGTGAGCACATTAGTTCACTCTGAGCCTCTTCTACTAGAAGTTGTAGTTTGAAATATTTGAAAAATGAAAGACAGAAACGAGATCTCAGCATTCTCACACATGCTAAGTTGAAGAGTAGGTGATGTTATCTCTCACTCCTATCCTTTCTGTGGGTAAAAGATCAATGTGATTATAGCCTGGATTTTCAGAGATAGATGCTAGCTCCCATCAAGCATTCTCAATAGCACAACCTGAGGCAATAAGCATCCTAGATCATTCTAAATCTCCTTCCAAGCACAGGAATTTGCCACAAAATAGATCCTGAGAAGCAGACACTAGTCACTCTGAGACTCTTCAGAAGGACAGGCATATGAGGACTGAATCTAGTTTATTCATGACTTTAACTGCAGGGCAGATCAAAAAGTTAAGACAACTATGTGAGAAACTAAGTCCCTCAGAGTCACCTGAGAAGGACAGAGATAAGTGGAGAGAACCTAATATCACTTCTAATCTCCTCTATAGGATAGAACAAGGTTGACACAATATGGATTCTGAGACACAGCCTCTTGGTCTCTCTAAGCTTCTTCAGGACAGACAGATAGAGAGTACTTTATTTACCCCTAAAGTTACCCTTAAAACAAATCAAGTTTTGGACAACATATATGTTGAGAGATAGACAGACACTAGTTGCTTCCAAGCCCTCTTCCATAGCACTGCCTAAGTTGCAGAGCATAGTAATTCACACTTATCCTCCTCAACAGAACTGATGAAGTTGGTATTACATGGCTTCTGAGAGATAGACATTACCACCCCTATTCACCTCTGTAGGAAAGAATGAAATTGAGAGTACAACAGTTAAATTCTTTCATCATTTGTAGGACAGATCAAGATTAGGATAACACCAATTCTAAGACAGACACTAGATGCATCTAAACTTTCAATGCAGGACAGAGGATGTAGATAGTATACTAATTAACTTATAACCTTATCCATAGTTAGAAATTGAGGGTAGCACAAGATGAATTCTAGGGGCCAGACACTAGCACTCTATAAACATCTTCTCTATGACAGAGTGAGGGGTAAATGTACCCGGAAACAAGTTTTTAGTTCCTTTCAGAACTCCTCCATATGGCATATCAAGATAAGACAGTTTGGATCCTAAAAGATAGACACTACTTTCACCCAAGCTACCTCCATGTACAGACTAACACATTAGTTTACTCTTTCTCCTCCTTTCTTTACCATACAGAGTTAAAATTATGTGAAGTCTGAGAGACAGACTCCAGCTTCTTCTAATCTTCACTAGGAAGACAGGAGTGAACAGCACACTAGTTCAACCTTAGTCTCCAATGTTGTATATGCTGGGTTTGGCTACATACATTCTGAGATATTAGTTCCTTCCCACTGTTTTCCAAGGGATAGGCTACAGTACAGAACAGTCCTTGTTCTATACTCATCTGTAGGACTGATAATCATTAGGAGATATGTGTTTTGAAAGACTGAGTAGATCTCTCCTAGCCTGCTGATGCTGAGATCCCACAATTTCACTCCAGAGATTTTCATAGGATTTACCAATGGTGGTATCGAGTTGGAAGTTTCAGTCAGTTTGGCCCTACCTCTCTCTCTCCAGACCCTGCCCCTAAAAATGTCTGCCAAAAAGAAACTCCTCCCTGTGAGATGTTCAATATCACACCTACAGGGTATTTAAGACCTGGCCCATAGTCCAGCCATTTTATTCCTCTCCTTCCTCCCCCAGGAGTCACAAGAGAGTTACTTTGCTCTTCTTATTAAACCTGGCTTTACCAATTCAGCTTGATTTCTACGCAGCATTGCAGAAGAAAGCCACAACTGGGACTTTCAAAAATGCTTAACCCAAGCATGACAGCCCCAGGTAGAATTGAGTATTTACCACAAATGCATGGGAAACTGCTCTCCCTCCTACACCACCCTCTACCGTACTCTACTGACTCCTGGCTTTGTAAGCTACCCCTTCCCAAACCAAAATGCCTATAAGAAGTCTGTGACCTCTTTCAACCCCAGATTGATTGCCAAGCCACTGCAGTGCTAGGCAACTCAGGCCTGTTTGGAGCAGGGTTGATTGCTGCTCCTTGGAATTCCTTATGTGGAAGATATTATGAACAAAGGCAAATGCTCCAAACCCTCCACTATAGGTTTATAGAACCAGATGCAGACCTGTAGTATTCGGTCTCCAGCTAAAGGCTTATCAATTGGTACCCATGGTACAAGTTTGTACTACTGACAACATTAGGGTATCTCTTGATGAATTTATCCAAATTGGGGACTGTGCACACCATACACTTGATTAAGCTCACTCCTCCAGGGTTTAGAACAAAGCACTCCTGCTCTCCCCCCTTCTCACTGTTTGTCTGCATCTCCACCCCTGCCCTTCATTCCCTGCTCATCTGCCTGCTGGCTTTTTATGTCTTACTTCTTGTTACTCTTATCTTTGAAAATCTCAGGTTGTAGGTTATATTCACCAATGCAATAAGCCACAGTCAGCTGAATTAATAAATCCAGATTTGAAACAGAACAAATCAATGTCCAGGTGACTCCTGGGAGAGGAAGGAGAGATATCACGTGGTGGGTCTTTGGGCTGGTTCTTAAAAGCTCTGTAGGCATGGTATTTAGCATCTCAGGGAGAAGAGCAGACAGTTGGTGGACTTTCTCACGGGTGACATCTGGAGAGAGAGAAAAAAGGTGGGGCTGAAGCAGAACTTCCACCTAAACATCCCAGAAATTTTGGGTATATAGGTGGTACTTCAAGTATGGCTACTTCCTGTAGGCAAGAAATGGCATGGGGGTAGGTGAACTGATGCATGGCAGGAGGTATGGATGAAGAAGTGTTTGGAGACCTCAGGAATCTGCTACTTGAGGGGGCTGAGAAAGCAGGTAGGTATCTAGGAGAAAAAAATAGATTATTAACAATGGCCCTATGAAGAAGGCTAGCCATGGGAAGAGTGATGACTGCCAGAAAGGATGAAATGGAAAGCCACCTTGGCTGTTTAGAGGAGGCAAAGGTGAGTGAGCCAGATGAAAGAGCCGATATGCCCTTGAGTCTGGAGAGGTGGTACCAGCATTGATATTCCAGAAGCTTAGGGGAATGACATGTCAAATCAGGGGATGATAACTTCAGGAGTACCTGAGCCATCATATCTGCTGTTTTCTGCTGGAGGTGGGGAGTTCATCCATCCTGTAAAGATGTCAATAAGAGTTAAGAGATAATGGAGCCATTTTATGAGTAGGCATATGGGTGAAGTCAACCTTCCAGTACTCACCCAGTTGGTATATGGGCTGGTGTCCTTGGAGCTTGTGTAGGGGCTGGCATATCTTGAGGGCTTCCTGTGGGTTGACCTAGATACAAGTCTAGCAGGAGGAGTGGACCTGTAAGATATGCTCAAAATGAGTGGTGTCAAATGGGGTCTCTAGAGACAGATATTAGTTTCCACCAAGTCAGATTTCTTGATACAGTAGCAGAATTCTTTCTCCAGAAACCTGGAAGTATCAGGAAGACAACCCGGACATATTTATACCATGGTGTCATAGCAGAGACTATGTATTTGGGATAAAACATTTTTCCTAGGGCCTGGTTTTAGCCTAATGAAATATATCTTTTGGTCTATACTTAGATGACAGCCAGTGGATATTTACTGAACAAAAGAGGTTTAGTGAGTGAAAGAAGAGAAGAGGGAACTGAACATTCCTGAAGGCTTCCATACCCTCTCTAATACTAACCAGTTCTTAAAACCTGGGGCCAGTAAAATCCAGAGAAATTTAAGACTCCTCAAACTCTTTGTAGTCAGTGCTTTGTCGGTATATCAAAATTCCATTTATCAATGCTAAAACTCTGAACCTCTAAAGTTACTTCTGAAACTGTTTATCCTGTTATGAAACTGATGAAAGAAGCAAACCTGTATGTATTTTTTACAGTAAACTTAAATAATGAACTAATGAGCTACCAAGGTGATTATAAGGTATAACCAAGGGTTATAAGGAACACTTTTAAACTGTCAAATCTGTCAGCACCACAGCCCTCAAACCGAGATGGATAAATTTTACCTGTGTAAGCAAAAATGTGACAGCTTCCCAGCTACCCCAGGTCTCTCCATGGCTGTCAAAGCAGTATCAGTCTTCTGCTGCCAAACCTAGAATGGACAGAATTTTCTTGAGAATAGAAACTTATCGGGGGACCAGCCTACTTTGTCTAGGCAAAGTGGGACAATCAGTTACCGAGTGTCCTGCTTGTACCCAGTCTGGACAAGTCTTGACAGCAGTTAAGGTGCAAAACAGTTCTCCACACCCTGGCTGGCTTTGCTGCATTTCAAGCAAGCTACAGCATAAGGTATTCTGCAGTCATCTGCAGCTTCCTTGGAGGAGATACAGGGGTGCTGCTAAGAGCTGGCATATCTCTATTATGAGAAGCTTTTTTTAATTAAAATGCCATATTCTCAGATCCATGAAGTGTTTGATGATCAGGGAATCATTTTCTGTTTGGTATATCTAAATTAAGCTAAATCTGAACATATTAAAGAAGTTGATCCTTTATGAGGTAACTGATGGTTAACTTGTATGTCTAGTGCACTGTTATAGAATATAACAATTTTCTGTATGACTTACTTTACCAAATTAGCTACAGCTTACCAGTTTTACAAAATGCAAGAAGGTTAAGAGTATATTTTTATATTGGTCTTTGTTAACCTTAACAGACCTTAGATAAGGAGAAACTCTTTGTTAAACAGTTTTGGTCATCACCTTACTGTATCATAAAATAAGAATAACTCAGTCTCTGGTGTTTATATGTGATTCTAAGACATAGAGCATAACCATAATCTGTAGAAGGCAAACCACATTTTCACATTGTAAACATTTTACCTCAGTATACAAGCATTGTTTTATATCCTATCTTTCATAAACCTTGTTTTCGACCAGGATGTGAATGATCATACAAAAATGCATGCTAATCTAAAATATATTGAACACCTTATGTCTTCTTGGTGGGGCCAGTCTATGTGGGACTTTATTTGAGATAGGTAGTAAAGTAATATGACCCCCTCTTTTCCATCCTTAGTCAAATGGTTGCGTCCCACTTGGTTTTACTTAATGGTGACTGTGCACATGTTGTTTTCTAGAGCAGTTTAAATTTGCAGTTACCAGTCTGAAGTTAACTTTTGTTACAGAGTTTTAACTGTACCCAATTACTCAGCTGTTTTTAATAAGATAGAACAGCATAAAACAACCTCTGTCATTGCATCAGATTTAATACTAGAAAGGCCCAGGGACAAATTCTGAGCATAGGCAGGTAACCTTAATAGCAATTCCTGACACATGGAAGATACAAATCCAGGCATCACAGACTAGTCAGAAACAAACATTGCATGGCCACATGCATTTATACACAAGAAAAAAAATATCCAGGCACAATGCACCCATCTATACAAAGTAGACAGGAACTTTTAAGAAACCATAGGAATAAAAGATGCTTCCAGGCCACAACATGGCTCCTCTTGGGTCAGAGCAGGTAGCACAACTTGGTTCCTGAGAGAGAGAGATACAGAGATACTAGCTCCCTTCAAGCCCCCCTCCATGTGTCAGATTGAGAGACTGATATGGAAAGCATATTATTTCTTCCCTAACTTTATTCATATGACAGATGAGTGTTAGTATAACATGGGTTCTCTGAGACATACACTACCTCCCTATCAACCTCTTTCATATGGCAGTGATTTGGAGAACACACTAGTTCGTTACATCCTCTATTTGAGGGGTCAAGGATTAGAGAATTTGAATTATGAGAGACAGACATGATTTCCTTCCAAGCCTCAGCAGTGGAATGGTCTTAGGGACAGAACACACAACTTCTCTCATTCAATCCTCTGTAGGACAGATCAAGTTATAGTTACATAGATTCTGAAAGACAGCTCCAAGCTTTCTACAAGCCTCCTCATTAGGACAGCCTGGAATGGAAAGCACACAACTTCACTCCTACCTTTTCCATAGGACTGATCAAGGAGAGCATGACATGAATTCTGAGAGAAAGAACTAGTCCCTCCTCCTCCACAAATACATCATATAGGGCTGACTGAGATATAGAGTGCACTAGTGCACTCTTAAAATCATCCTTCGAACAGATCATACTTAGGATGACATGGATTCTAGCAGACAGAACTAGTTCCTTCCAAGTATATACACTGAGGTAGAAATTATATTAGCTCCATTCTAAACTCATAGGACAAGGCAACTGAGGAAAACATGGATTCTGAGAGTTAGATGCTAACTTCTTCCAAACCTCCTCCATCATATAAATGGAGGTGGAGAACATGTTAATTTACAATTTGTCTCCTGCGTTGAACAGACATAGGTAGAATGATATGAATTCTGAGAGACAAACTCTAGTTTCCTCCAATCATCTTCATTAGGAGATACTAGAGGTAAGAATACAATAGATAGCTCCTAACTTCTTCTGTTGTAGAGAACAAGTTTGAACTATATGCATTCTGAGAGACAGATACTAGTTTCATCCCTCTCTTTTGCATAGGAGATACTGAGTGAGGTTTAGGGCATTTTAGATTACTTCTATCCTTATCTTTAAGATAGATCATGGGTATTAAAACCTTGGTTCTTAGAGAGACATTACTGCCCTCCAATCCTCTTTAGGAGAGTGGACTGTGTTGAAGAGCTCCCAAATTCCTTTTTAACTTCTACATAAGCTATATCAAGTTATGATGATATTGATTCTGAAAAGCAGAGCCTAGCTTCCGCTAAGCCTCCTCCATTGGATTCACTGAGGTGGAGAGTACATTATCTCACTCTTAATCTCTAATCTTGGACTGACCAAGTTAGGATGCCGAAGATTCTAAGATACAGACATTAGGTACATCCAAGTCCCCATCATGTCTTAGAAGGATGGTGAGCATTTTCAATCACTTCTAAAGTTAAGCATAGGATAGATCAAGGTTAAGATCACAAGGATTCTGTGCATTAGAACCAAGTTCTCTCTGAAAATCCTCCTTAGCGCAGACTAAGTGTCAGGATATATTAGCTCACACTGTACCTCCTTCCTAGGATAGATAAAGTTAGGATGACAGTCATGCCAAGCCTTCTGTGAAGGACTATATTGAGGTAAAGAACATACGAGGTCATCCCTGTCCTCTTCAGTTGATCAGTTAAGGTAGCACAAGATGGATTCTGGAGGACAGACACAAGCTCCCTTCAGTCCTCCTCAGTAGGACAAACAGAGCTTGAGAGCACATGCTTTTACTCCTATTCTTCTTCATAGTACAGATTAAGTTAGGATAACATGGATGGTAAGAGACTGATTGACACTAATTCTCTCTAAGGCTTCCTCATATGTCAGACTAAGTGGCAAGCGCAGTAGGTTGCTTTTAATCTGCTACAGAAAAGAGACCAAGGATAATAGAACTTGGATGTTGAGATAGAGATACCAACTCCCTTCAATTCTCATCATTAAGACAGCAAAAATGAAAAACATAGAAGTTCACTCCTAACATTTTTCACAGAATACATCAATATAGGCTTGCATGCATTTTGTGGGACATAATCTAGCTCCCTTAATGACTCTGCCTTATGACATAGTGATGTTAAGGTCATACTAGGTCATTTGCTACCTGCTCTACAGTTTAGATCAATGTTTGTATGACATGCATTCTTAGAAGGACACTAGCTCTCTCCAAATCTCATCTTTGGGACATGCTAAAGTAGAATGTATTTTAGTTCACTCCTTCTCTCTGCATTAGAACAGAGTCAGCTAATCAAAAGATAAATTCAAAGAGACTGATACAAGCTGCCACCCTGCCTTCTCTCTAAAAGAGATTATTGTGTACAATATACGAGGACACTCTGATCCTTTGTAACAGGACATATCAGTTGATGAGGATGTGGATTCTTCTAAATTTATCTGTAGAACAGATCCAAATTAAGACATTGTAGATACTGAGAGAAAAACATTAGCCTTCTCCAATCTTCCTCTGTAGGACACACTGAGGCAGAAGAAACACTAACTCTATATTAAAGTTTTCAGTAGAACAAATCAAGTTAGGGCGGCAAGTTTTCTGAGAGATACCAGCTCTCACTAAACCTCCTGTAGGACAGGCTGAGATGGAGAGCAAACCAGTTCATTCCTATCCCCTGTAATAAAATAAATCAATGTTAGGATGCCAATTCTGAGAGACAGTCACTATCTCTTTCCACACACCCAAAGCAAGACAAACTGAAGTAGTTGAGTACACTAGTTCCTTTCTAGTCATCTGTAGTACAGACCAATAATCAGATGAAATGGATTCTGAGAGACAGACATTAGCTCGAAAGTCCTACTCTGTGGGACACGCTAGAGTGCACAGTATGTTCATACTCTTTTAACCTTATTCGTAGGACAGATCAAAGTTAGGGCAACCTGAATTCGGAGAGAAAGAGAAAAGCTGACTCCATGTATCTTTAGTAATACAGACTGAGGTGGAGAACACAATAGTCCACTCATAACCTCCTCCATGAGAGATGTTAAGTTTCAGGAAAATGGGGATGATGTGGTAAAGTCCCTAGCTCCCTCCAAACCTCCTCTATAAATTATACTGTGGTGGAGAGTGCAGTACTTCAGTCCTGAACTCTGCCATGATAAAGATCAATTTAGAACAAAATGGACTCTGAGAGATAGATCCTAGCTCCTTACAATCCTCCTTTGTGAGACAGAATAAATTTGATAATTCCTCACTCCCTTTCTCCTTGGAATGACATATCAAAGTAAGGATGGCATGCATTTTGAGAGATAGGCACTATCTCCATCCAAGCCCCTCTGTAGAATCGGCTAAGGTAGAGAACACACTAGTTTATTTCTAACCTTATCCATATGATACATCAAGGATCAGACAGCATGGATTCCAAAAGTCAAACATATTTCCCCCCAGGACTCCTCTGTAAGACAGGCTTCAGTATAAACTAAGCTTGTTCACTCCAAACTTTCTCCATATCAAAATTTAATGGGATGGATTCTAGAATAAATTATAAGCTTGATCCATGCCACCTCTTTGGACAGAGAGAGGTGAGAGTGTACTAGCTTATTTCTGAGCTCTCCTGTAGACCAGATCAATATTTAGTTGACAAGGACTGAGAGATTGGACACTCACTCCTCCCAATCCTCCTTCCTAGGAGAGATTGACGTATAGTGCACAATTCATCACTCCTCTAATTAACCATAAAATAAATCCAGTTTAGGACAACATAGAATCTGAGAGACAGACTAGCTTTCTCCAAGCCATTTAGTAGGAGATAATGAGGTATAGTGCGGACTACTTCACACCTAACATCTTCAGTAGAACAGAGCAAAGATAGGATAGCATGGTTTCTAAGAAAATGACAGGAGGTCCCTTCAAGACTCTTCAGTATGAAAAAGGCAGGTGGATTGAACATTTGTTCACTGTTAGTGAACTATAAGAGAGATCAAAGTTAGGACAAAGAAACAAAGTTTCTGGCTGTGAGAAATTACCTCCAAATGTACTCAGTAGGACAGACTTAAGTAGAGAACATATTAACTTACTGCTAATTTCCTCCAAAACATAGAACACAGCAAGAATGACATGAAATCAAAGATAGACACTGCCTACTGCCTGTTAATTCTTTTTGTGACAGATTGAGATGGAAAGCTTGATATGTCACCACCATATTCTTTCTAGAACAGGTCAAGTATGGTGAGATAGCATGCAATTCACTGAAAGACTACACCATAAGATATACTTAGGTAGAGAACACATTAGTTCATTCCAAAACTCCTGCATTGGATCAAGTGAGGAAAAACAGGAACTCCGAGAGACAGAAACTAGCTCCCACCAATCCTCCTGTGAACAGACTGAGTATGCGAGGGTACTAGCTCACTCCTGTCCATGTTTGCAGTACTAATCAAGTTAATATGTCACTGATTCTCAGAGAAAAAGAAACAGTAGCTCCCTGCAAGTCTGCTCTCAAGAACAAATTGTAGTGGAAGATAACACTGGGTTACGTCTATCCTCCTTCACATTTCAGATAAAGTTAGCATCACATGGATTCTGAGAGAAAGACATGAGCTCTTGCCAAGCTTTATCTGTATGACAGAATGAGGTGACAAGCATACTACATCACTCCTAACTTCCAAGGTTGGACAGATCAAGGATAGATAGGGCAGCATGGATTCAAAGACACAAAGAGTAACTCTACCCTGTCTTCCTCAACAGGATATACTGAACTATTTATTGATCACACTAAGTTACTTTCATTCTTATCCATAGGGGAGATCAAGGTTAGGATACCATGGACTCTGAAAGACAGATATTAGCTCTTTCCAAGACTCCTCAGTAGATGAAACTGGGCTAGGAAGCAAACTATTTCTCTCTAAAATTCTGCCATAGAGTAAATGAAGTTACAAAGGTATTGATTCCGAATGATGGTGACTAGCTTCCACCAAGCCCCCTCTACTGGATGTACTGAGGTTAAGGCCACTATACTTGACTTCTACCCACCTCTCCTAGAAGGACCAAGATAGAATCATGAGGATTCTCAGAGACATCTGAGAGCTGCTTTCTATCCTCTTCTGTAGGGAAGACCCAAAGTGCAGAGCAAATAATTCCATTCCTAACCTCATATTTAGGAAAGAAAAAGAAAGGACAAAATGAATTTTAAGCGATAAACAATAGCTTCCTCCATGTCCCATGCAACAGACTGAGGTAGAAAGAACACTCATTAATTTCTATCCTCCTCACTAGGATGGATCAAGGTCAGGACAACATGGATTCTGAGAAACAGATGTTAGCTCCCTATAGCCTCTGCTTAGGATAGACTGTGCAGTACAGTACATAGGGTCACTCCTAAAGTTAACCCAAGGGCATATCCAGGTTAGCATGGCATGAATTCTGAGAGACAGACTCCTAAAGTTAATCCAAAAGCATATTCAGGTTAGCACGCCATGAATTCTGAGAGAGAGGCTTGACTGTCCTTTAAGCTTCTGTCATTGTATAGACTGAGGAGGTGAGCACCATAGTTCACTCTGTGCCTCTTCTACTGGAAGATGTAGTTTGAAATATTAGAAGATGGCAGAAATAAATGATCCCTCCATCTCTTTTATACAAGCTAGACTGGAGTAGATGAAGCTATTTCTTACTTTTATCCTTTTTCTGTAGCAAATAGATTAATGTGATAATAAACTTGAATGTTCAGAGATAGACAGTAACTCCCACCAATCTTTCTCCATAGCAAAGCCTGATGTAATGAACATACTAAATCATTCATAGCCTCCTCCCCAGCACGAGTCAAGCTTAGCACAATATGGATCCTGAGATACAGATACTAGTCACTCTAAGACTCTTCAGGACAGACATATGAGGTTTGAAACCTAGTTTACTTCTAACATTAACTGCAAGACTGATCAAAGAGTTAGGATAGCTATGAGAGAAACTAACTTCCTCAGAGTCTACTGAATAGGACAGAGAAAAGTAGAGAGCACATAATTTTACTTCTAATCTCTTCTACAGGACAGAGCAAAGTTAACACAACATAGATTCTGAGGGACAGTCGTTTGTTGTTGATCTGTCCTATAGAGGATTTGCTGATAGAAATTGTGTGTTCTGTCCCTAAGACCTTTCCACTAGTGAGGCTTGGAGGGAAATAATATCTGTCTCTCATAACCCATATTCTGCATTCCATAAGTATAGATTGAGGTTAGCACAAAATGAATTCTGGGTGACAGATATTAGCACCCTACAAACATCATCTTTATGAAGGAGTGAGGAGTAAAGCACACTATTCAACCCTCAACTTGTTCCATTGGAGTGATAAAAAAGGATGATGTGGATTCTGAGATACAAACATTAACCATCCCCTTTCAAGTATCCTTTGCAGAACAGAAGGAGGAAGAAAATACTTTATTGGTTCCTTTCAAAAATATTACATTTGGCATATCAGGATAGGACAACTTGGATCCTGAGAGATAGTCACTAGATTCTACAAAGCCACCTCCATGTACAGACTAAGGTGGAAAACACATTAGTTTACTCTTTCACCTCCTTTCTTTAACATACAGAATTAGAACTATGTGAAGTCTGAGAGACAGACTTCAGCTTCTTCTAATCTTCTTCATTAGGAAGACAGGAGTGAACAGCACACTAGTCCAACCTTAGTCTCCACTGTTGTATATGTTGGGTGTGGCTACATACATTCTGAGAAATAAGCTCCCTCCAAATGTTTTCCAAGGGATACACTATGATGTAGAGCAGTTTTCATTCTAGCCTTATCTGAAGTATTGATCATGGTTAATAGAACAGGGGTTCTGAGATGCAGACAGAATGGTTCTCTACCAGCATCCTCAGCTGAGCAAGCTGACACTGTGAGTCAGCAATTTCATCCATCACTCGATCCATAGGATACACAAAGGGCATTCTGGGAGAAGAGCAAGGGAGTAAGAGAGTGAGGATGAGAGAGGTAAAGACAAATGTAGAAAGAGAGAGATAACATCTCTCTTCAAGCCCCCTTTTATATGTCAGATTGATCTAGAGAGCACACTCTTTCCCTCCTAACTTTATCCATATGAAAGATGAGTATTAGTAAAACATGGGTTCTGTGAGAAACACACTAATTCATTACAAACTTCTCTTATATGACAGACTGATTTGGAGAACATACTAGTTCATTACTTACTCTATATGACGGGTCAAGGAATATAGAATATGGATTATGAGAGACAGACACTACTACCCTCGAAGCCTCAGCAGTGGAATGGTCTTAGGGACAGAACACACAGCTCCTCTCATTAAATCCTCTACAAGACAGATCAAGTTACAGTTACATAGATTCTGAGAGACAGCTCCAAGCTTCCTACAAGCCTCCTCATTAGGACAATCTGGAATGGAGAACACTCCAATCCATTTCTACATGACTGGTCAAGGAGAACATGACATGAGTTCTCAGCAAAAGGACTAGTCCTTCCTCCCCCACAAATATATCCTTTAGGGCAGGCTGAAATAGAGAGTGCACTAGTGCATTCTCAAATTATCATGGTTAGGACAACATGGATTCTGACAGACAGAACTAGTTTCCTTAAAACCTATAGGCTGAGGCGGAAACTGCATTAGTTCCCTTCTCAACTCTTAGGACATATCAAGTTAAAAATCATAGATTCTGAGAATTCAACACTAGCTTGCACCAAGCCTCCTCAACTATAAGATGGAGGTGGAAAACATACTGGTTTACGGTTTATCTCATTTGCTGAACAGACAGAGGTAGAATGACATGGCTTTTGAGAGACAAACTCAAGTTTGCTCAAACCTTCCTCATTAGGAGAGACTAGAGGGGAGAACACTATAGATCACACACCTCATAACCAACTTCCTCTCTTGTAGAGACCAAGTTTGAACTGCATGCATTCTGAGAAACTGACACTAGGTCCACCCATCTTTTCCATAGGATGTACTGAGTGAAAGGTAGTGCACACTAGGTCACCTCTGTCCTTATCCGTTAGATAGGTCATGGGTATTAAATCTTGGGTTCTGAAAGAGAAGGATTACCTCCCTACAATCCTCTTTAGTAAACTGGACTGGGTTGGAGATCCTCCAACTTCCCTCTTTAACTCCTCCATAGGGCAGATTAAGTTATGATGACATTGATTCTGAGAGTCAGAGCCTAGCTTACTCCAAGCCTCCTCCATTGGATACAGTGACAAGAAGAATACATTATATAACTCCTAACCCCCTATCTGGAACTGACCATGTTCGAGAATTCTAATAGACATTAGTTTCCTTCAATCCTCCATCTGATAGACTGAAACACAGAGCAAATTGACAACATGGATTCTGAGAAACAGACACTAGCTTCCTCTAAGGCTCATTCATACAGCAGTCTGAGTTGGAGAGCACACTCATTCGCTACTATCCTCCTGTGTAGGACAGATCAAGGTTAGGACAATGTTGACAGAAGTTTCTGTCCTGCCCGGTCCCACAGCTATTCAGTCCCAAAGAAACACACAGAGGCCTACATTAATTATAAAATGTTTGACCAATTATCTCAGCCTTCTTATTAACTAACTTTTATATCTTAAATTATCCCATAATTCTAGTCTGTGTTAGCCACGTGGCTTGGTACTTTTTATCAGTGAGGCATTCTCATATTGCTTCCTCTGCATCTGGGTGACAACTGCAGACTGAGCCTTTCCTCTTCCCAGAATTCTATCTTGTCACCTTGCATATACTTCCTACCTGACTACTGGTCAATCAGAATTTTATGAAACCAATACAAGTGACAAATCTTTATAGGTTACAAGACCATTGTCCCACAGTTGAACAATATGGATTCTCAGAGACAGACAGTATCTCCCTTAAACCCTACTCTGAACAATAGCTGGAGAACATGTTAGTTCTTTTCTGAACTCCTCCACAGGACGTATCAAGTCAGAAAAATGGGATTTTGAGACTCCATCCCTGGTTTCCTCTTGTCGGCCTTATTTGGGTAGACTAGACTGGAGAACAATACCAATTTATTCCTAACATTTCCTTAGCTTGAAAGACAACAAAACAGCATGAATTATGGATTCTGAGAGACAGTTGCTAGCTTCCTCCAATCTTCAATCTTAGGATAGGCTGGACTGGATAGCACACTACTTTACTCCTCATATCCTTTGTTGTACAGACTGTGTTTGAACTGCATTCACTGTGAGAGACAATATTAGCTCCCTTCATCTCTTTTCCATAGGATGTACTTAGGTATAAAGAACTGTGTAAATTCTATTTTTAGCTGTAGGATAGATCACAGATTTAAAAAAAAAACAACTGCATTTGAGAGACAAACACTAAATCCATCATAGTCTCCCCAGTAGAACAGAACGAGGATGGATATACAAGTTCATCCTAACTATAGGACAGATTGAGGTTAAAACAACATAGATTATGAGTGAGAGGAGGGAAGAAAGGCAAAGAAAGGCAGAGAAGGAGAAAGTGATATAGGTAGAAAGGTAGAGGGAGAGAAAGAGAGAAGAAGAAGAAGAAGAAGAAGAAGAAGAAGAAGAAGAAGAAGAGAGAGAGAGAGAGAGAGAGAGAGAGAGACTAGCTCCTCCCAAGAACCTTTCACATATATAACTTATCTGAAAGGCATATTAGTTCATTTCTAATATTTTTCATGAGACAGATGAAGGTTATCAAAACACTGATTCTGTGAGACAGGCCCTACTTCCCTAAAAACCCCTTCTGTAGGACAGACTTATATGCAGGGACATCCTAGAACATTCGTAACTTTATCTGTATGAAAAACCTATGGAGACACAAATCCCTCCCTTGTCTTCTTCCCACCCAAACTCCCCTTCTTCCATGCACCCACCATTGATGCCCAAACTTTTGGAGACCCAAATCCCTCCCTTTTCTCTTCCCACCCAAACTCCCCCTCTTCCATGCACCCACCATTGATGCCCAAACTTTGGAGACCCAAATCCCTCCCTTGTCATCTACCCACCCAAACTCCCTCTCTTCCATGCACCCACAATTGATGCCCAAACCTTTGGAGACACAAATCCCTCCCTTGACTTCTACCCACCCAAACTCCCTCATTTTTCACACACTCACCATTACTGCCCCAAACCTTTGGAGACCCAAATCCCTTCCTTGTCTTCTTCCCCACCCAAACTCCCACTCTTCCATGCACCCATCATTGATGCCCAAACATTTGGAGACCCAAATCCCTCCCTTGTCTTCTACCAACCCAAACTCCCCCTCTTCCATGCACCCACTATGACTGTTCCTAACCTAGTGAAGAACA
>NW_024544417.1:0-33323 GCF_018167655.1 Microtus oregoni | reverse complement strand
CCAACATGGTCCTCAGCAGCAGCTCAGGTCCAGATGCCACCATGGCCCCAGTAGCAGCTCTGGCAGCAGCATGTCCCCCAGGGAATCAGCATAGTCCCAGGTGGCTAGCCAGAACCCTGGCATCCTCAGAGCCCTTGGTGGCAACCGGAGTCACGGACAGGACCACAGACCAAGACATGACTCTAGGTAGCAGTCATGTCCTGGACATCCCCATGGCTTGAGGTGGCAATACCAACAACACAGATCAGCATGGCCTTGGGTGCCCCATGGTCTGTGAATACAGACATGGTCAGAGGTAGATGAACAGACCGTGGTCCTCCAAATTGGCCCTGGGTGTTGACAACAACTCAGATCAGTACTGCTGTAGGGCAACATTGATTCTAGTTTTTGGTTATATGTATATATATGTTATTTCTTAAACAAAAAGAGTCTATCAAAAAATTAATGATTTCAGAAAGCAAATTTTAAATATCTGGGAAAACAAAGCTGCAATAAAAGAAGATTCATGGTTTTTACTAGACATAAGGAAAACTAGGAGAACAGATACTTAGCTTCATGATATATTTTTTAAAGAGTAAGAGAAATACCATTAAGAATATTAGACAGATGCTACGTGTGGTGGTGAAAGCCTTTAATCCCAGCACTTGAGAGAGACAGAGGCAAGCAGATATCTGTGTATTGGAGGGCAGCCTGGTCTATATAGTGAGTTCCAGAACAGCCAGGGCTGTTATGAAGAGAAATTCTGTCTTACAAAACAAAAGCAAAAAGAAAGAAAGAAAAAAGTATTAGCTAAGTTCTTTCAAATATCAAATTATGAATTGTTTCTAAAATTTCGAAACCACAAACATAGATTCAGAGCTTCTACATTGGTATTCAAAAGCCCATATATATCTTATTATGATACTAAATATCTCATAAACAAAAATAATGACTAATAATAAGAATGTACATGTCTAAGCGCTATGATAAATTAAACCAACAAGAGGCCACTAAATCTTCATGCTGAAATTAGATTTGTCTTATGAAAATAGTCAACTGTCTAAAGTCTTATCTCCAAGGTGGGAGTAGAGACATCAAGAGATACCAAACCAAAAGTAAAAGTTCTCTGCATCAAAAAAAATAATAGTCATAATAATCTATCCCATGCATGTAAGGAGGGGTCATAAATATTAAAGTAATAAAATATAAAATATTTCTATATTATGAAAAATATTGGTGAAATTAAAAGAACTCATTCACAATTTAGAAGGTTGAAATTTCATTTAAGGTGGAAGAGAAGAGAAGTTAAAAATATGGCAAATAGTCTATTTAAACCTAAAAAGAAGTCTATTAACATCAGAAAAAAAAGTAGAGTGCTCAAACATAGTACTCTTAAAAATGCCATCCTTTGTAGTCCAAATGCAAAAATATGCCAAATATTATAAAAAGTCTTACAGAATGCATGTCCAAAACCAATACTATTATCCAATTGATATTAAGAAAGATCACCTGTGACAACAATATAACTTATTCTTGCAAACCTCATATTAAAAGTGACAGAAATAATGATACTAATAAAATGTAACCACTGCTCCAGCCTATCACTCTTTAAGTACCTGGTTAGAAAGCAAAGCTCTCATTATCCAGAGATGTTCAAAATCAGAAATTTCTGTGAACTAACTTAGCAGGAAAGTCAATGAATAAACAAAAAAGATATTTAAGTATATTTTTAGATACCTAAATTTTGGAAGGAAATTTTACTTGGGTATGTATGTTCTTCTATAACCTATGGTATAATCAAACATAAAAATTAACTAGAGGGCATATAGTTGTGAGAGATATTAATCTGAAGTTAACCTGATAGCAGTATAGATGGTAGTGTTTAAGAAATATTGAATAACTTGTCCTTTCTCCTTGTATAGTTATGACAGGCAGACTTATGGTCTTTTGTCCATTAGATTCTAAATGTGCAATGCTTCTACCCAGATAATACACATTTCCTTTTTTTTTCCTGAGGAGAATGAGCTATTATAGCTGTGCATTTTTATGCTATAGGATAAACAATAGTAAACTCTCTTGGCAATGGTTTGTTTCAAGCTGTAAAATGTTTACATTCTTAGTTCTTTGCTGTTCATTATTACTGTTACAGAGCCAGGGAGCCATACTGAGCCAGAAGAATTTTTGGAGGACATTTAAAATACACATGTTCTATTCTGAGACATGGAACCCTTATTGTCGTTAGAGTAAACTCTCTAAGGATAAACAACAAATAACCCTTTGTCAATGTAACTTATATCACAATCAGACAGATCTGTGGAAGGGGAGAGTATACCAAAGTAGAACTTAAAAGCAGTATCTGAAATGAGAGAGTTAAGTTGCATTTTGAAAAAAATAGTTTTGATAATTATATTAAAAAGTAAAAATCCAACTTCACATAACACAAGATATTAAAATTTAGCTTTATATAATGTTCCAGTGTAAGCAATTTCAAAAAACTCAAAGAGTAATATTAATGCTATTTCTTTTATTATTATTATTATTATTATTATTATTATTATTTTATTACTTTAAAAAATACCAATCCAAATTCCCACTTCCTCCTTTCCTCTTACTTCCCTCCCACTCCCTCCACACAACCTTTCGCTAATCCCCCTCCAATTTTAAGAGAGGGCAAGGCACCCTGCTCTGTGGGAAGTCCAAGGCCCTCCCCACTACATCCAGGTTGATCAAGTTATATATCCAAAGAGAATAGGATCCCAAAAGGCCAGTACATGCAGTAGAGACAAATCCCAGTGCCATTGTCATTGGTCCCTCAGTCTGCCCCAACTGTCAGTTACATTCAGAGGGAGTAGTTTGATTCCATGCTTGTTGATTCCCAGTCCAGTTGGAGTTGGTGAGCTTTCATTATCTCAGGCACACTGTCTCAGTGAGTGAACCCCTCATGGCCTTGACTTCCTTGCTCATACTCTCCTTCCTTTCACTCTTCAACTGGACCTTAGTAGCTCAGTCCAGTGCTCCGATGTGGGTCTCTGTCTCTGTTTCCGTCTGTTTTAGATGAAGGTTCTATGGTGATATTTAAGATAATAATCAGTCTGACTACAGGGTAAGGCCTGTTCAGGCTCCTTCTCTATTGCTTAAGGTGTTAGCTGGGGTCATCCTTGTGGATTCCTGAGAATTTTTCTAGAGCCAGGTTTCTTGCTAACCCCAAAATGGCTCCCTCAATCAAGACATCTCTTTCCTTGCTCTTATATCTGTCCTTTCTATTAATGCTATTTCTACAATGCACGTGATGGCAAAGGCCTTTGCCATGTCCAACAGAGAAAAATTATTAAGGTATCCCTCATGTGTATTTCCCCCATTGACTAATTTTTTTTTTATTTTCAATGCATTTTTTTTTGAAGTTTAGTGGAAAAGTAAAGCCATTTCAGTAAAATGCAATAATAAGTTTGTAAAGAAATGCCTTAACTGTACTCTAAGTCTCATGGAGAACACCTATAGAAAGAATAAAATTAAATCATGCTTTTTCTACAAAGTGTGAACAGTAGCTCCTAAACCTTTATGTGCAGAAATGGGGATTTTGATGGGTTTCCATGTATCTTAATTTCTCCTATCAACTTTCTTCTCCAAAATTCTATAAATTCTATTTTTAATTTTATGCGGACATATTTTTCTTTGTTCTCTAAATATAATTAGGTTTCTAATATTTTGTCAAAGATTATTTCTAAAATGTGAAAACATAAAGACCATGTATATTATTATAAAATTATAAGTATATTTTACTGTAGAACCAACTATGATGTTGGATTTACATTTAATTTCATATTTGTTCACCCACAAGGTACCTCTGCTACATTAAAGGAGAGTGTTCTGGTTTAATATTCAAATGCATTCTCTTTTCTTATGTTCCACTGATGTCTTAACTTCAAATAACAATATAAAAATTAATAAATTTCTTGAGTTTTCAGTCATTTCTTAAATCTCTTCCTAATGTAAAGATCTGTTTATACCCCCCCCCCCATGTGAACACATAGCCCCTCCAAATGTAGTAGAAGGCAGTTCAATCTGACTGGTAGAAAAAATGAGAAACTTCTCTGCGAAGGATCAAACATCATTAATGTTTTTCTTTATTCATTTACTTTATATTTTATATAAACTTATATACCCTGTGCTTTACTTATATTCCCTTCATGAGAATCTTTTGATAGATTTGAGATTTTTGTTTTGCTTCGTTTGTTTTCTGGAGGTCTTTGGTACAGAAAAAAAGTAAGGGGAACAAGCAACTTGGAGCACTAAATTCCAGTTGAAAGAAATATTGGAATGACAGAATGCAAAAGGAAAGCGAGAGTAAATTTAGATATCAAGTATATTGCTGCTACCGACACAGGTGAAAGGCCAATATAGTATAAATAGCTACTCAAAAATATTTCATTTATTTTAGCAAAATGCTTACATGTACATGGGAGAAACTAATAAAAGATCAATTTCACCATAGAAAAAGGCAAAGCTGAGATTTTATAGGATAAAGCAGATAGAGAGTGTTTGAAAAGGAAAGATATTTTAAATTTTTTCTTAAAGATATTGCTTAATCAAATGGCAGCAAGATGGGTGGTGTTGATGTCTAGTAACTGAAGAGAACCACAATTGGGGCAAAAAAAAAACCCACAAACACTCACAATTATAAATGTACACAAAAGAAACTTTACAATTTGGCAGGGATAACTGTGGGTTCTTTCACTTAAAGAAAACATATGTGTGGCCAAGAAAATAAAAATTGAGATGGTCTTCTGGAATTCTAGTAAGGGCTTAGGAAAGCAGAAGCTAATTCTGAATCCTATGTTATCCATAGACAGATAAAATGCAGTAATTCGCTATTTAATTTTTATTTGCAGGGAAAAGGAGAGTAAAAGGAAGCTGGACATGCCATTGTCTAAGCAGAAGTGATAAATCCTATCCATCAAAAAAAAAGTGAACAGAGAATATCTTAAGGGGAAAAGAGGGCTTTGTGACTAATGTTCTTAATTTCCTATCGACCTAGGCATGTGTAGCAAATAAGATATGAATCTTCAGTAGGCCGTGTCTTGGTTTTCAATTGATAGCTAAAGAACTCAGACACACTGAGAGTAGCTATTCAAATCATAATGCTTAGCTATTTTTGTAAATGAAAATGAGTTTTACCTTTCTACCATATGAAATTTGAATGACAATGATGATTGAGGTTGAAAACGAAGCAGAGAAATGTGTTTGAATTTTTTTTCAATAAAATACTCAAGTTAATATCTTAAGCCAGGCATGAGTGGCTTGACTTACCTTTGATGACCCTCGCTTCATATACATCTTGTGTTAGAATTCTCAGCATGTTCATAGTGGATTCTAAATGTCAAAGACCTTACAGCTACTATTATACACATTTTATAGCCAAACAAAGTAATCAAAGATAGAAATGTTTAGAAGGAAATGAACTGATAGTCCTGCCATCATCCTGGAAGTTTTTCCATTTTTCAAACTCAGAGAACAGGAATTGAACTGAACCTATTCTGTGATCATCTAGGTCTCAGAACTTGAACTCCATTTCTGAACTTGTAGAAGCCCTCAGCAAGTGCATCTTTCCACAGATCAATACCACTCTTGGTCTAGTAATGAGAATGTAACAAAGAAAGATGAGAGACTAGATTTGTTCTCTTCCTATTGACACTGAGTAGGCTATGCACTGTCTTGGCGAAGCTGCTGTCTCTCTCTCTCTCTTTTTTTTTTTATCAGAAATAAAGCTTTGGTTCTCGTGGAAAGCATGTCTTTTCACAGTTGTCTATGTTATACACACTTTTGGCTTGTATGGAGTCTCTGGTGATTCCAATAGAGTTATGTGCTGAAATAGGAATGGATTACAAATATTGATATCTATATCTTCCATATATATATGGAATCGTATCGTATGTATTGCTCCTTTACATGTCCCATTGCCTCATATGACTTTACATATGAAGCTCAAATTCAGCAATGAAACTACTTAAATTTTGCACAACTTGGATACTGTAGTATTGAAATGAGGATGTGATTTTTTTGAACTCAGAAAGTTGTGTGGTGGGACATGACTCATGCTGATAAAGCTGGTCTGTTGGACATGTCTAATTCTATATGTGAAATCTGATCAGTAAAAACAAAAGAAGAAAGAAAAGCTTTTCAGGTCTTAGGCCTAAATGCTTTAGAATCAATAGGAGTAAGAATACGTGCAGGGCGGTCCTCTCCCCTAGTTAATGTTTTAGCTTTGTCAATATATACAGCCGGAATGCAGGCAAAGAGTTTATATTCATCTATCTTCATTTAAAAATCACAGTATATGAAGGTTTTCTATTGGTTAGAAATTTTGTTCTTCAGAATAGCAAGTTATACCTACCTCTTCTACACGTGCCCCCCCCCCCCCAACACACACGTGTGCTTGTGAGAGAGATGTTTGACTTCCTCAGTGGATATTGAAATTATTTTTATCAAGTTATTTGGTGAATATATCATCAAAACAAGTGAAGAAAAATATTTATATCGGGTCAGAGTATTCCCCAACTCAGAAGCACGATGGCTAATAGATTATTATATTAAATTACCATATGCTTATTATAGACATTATGATAGATATAAAAACCACCAATAACCACACCCCTTTCTCTGCTCTGTAATAACCATTTCATTTTTATTGCAATGTTTTAAGTGTTAACACTTAATATTTTTATAGGAGTAATATGATATTCTCTTATTTTGGTAAGATTCAATTTTGCAAAATCATCTATTACTATAAGAAGAAAATAATTACTTAAGCAAAAAAGTACCCTAGAAAGTATTTATTTCCTGGCCTATGATCTGCTTTGGAGCTACATTGTGATCATGAATGAAAATCAAAATAAATAAATAAATGAATAAATAAATAAATAGTCTACCAATTTTTGAAAGCTTTGAGTATTGCTTAAAAGAAAACCCTCCTTGCTGTTTTTTATTTTAATTGTCGTGTAATTGACTAATTCTACAGTAACTAGGATTGGGAGTAACTAAAAACCCGCTATGTTCCTAATGATGTTCAATGAGGCACAGGAAATGAATAGATGGATATGGTCCAGTTGCTAGAAAATAGTTGTTTGTTACTGACTTGTCTGAGAGGAAATGAACACTTTCATTTTTCAGTGACAGAGTATAAAGTGTTCCTCACTAGGGCTGTTCTAAAAGCTCCATGCCCCTTTGAATTCTGATAAGGAGGCAGTAAAGGAAAGCATTCAAATAATCTCAACTAACACAGGTTATTTTACAAGCTGGGTGTTTTTTTATTCCTTTATATGTAAATTTTCCCCAGACTTCAAACCAAAGAATTTCTGCAATCTGTATCACATATAACATTATCAGCAAGGTGGCATTTAGCTTCCTTTAAATGTTAATTACTAGGGGGACTAGAAAATTTGTGGACTTTGTAGGGATAGATCTCAGGGAGAGCAAATCAGTAGTTCTCAAACTTGGCTGTGCTTTGGAACTTTGACAAATAGTCCCCCCTCCCCCGGGTCCTGTTTTCAGGAGTTCTGACTTAAGTGGCCTGTGGTCCCAGTATCTCAATTTAAAAGTCTGCTTAATGACTCTATTATGCATTCGTGGTTATGGTCACAGAAAAGGAAAGGAATTATGGAGATGCAGTAAAGCAAACAGTTCCATTTCTTTCCCTGTTTTTCATTTTAAATAACTATTATAATACCCCTATTCAAATTATAAAGACTTGAACTATAACTGTTTGCTACCAATGTCAATATGAAATCTACTGCTTCAGTGTTGGCCCTTGCCCCCCCCCATAGTACAAAGATAAAGAGAGACTTCATGTTCAAGTATGTATTTATGATAATATAGAAAGTTGGCTGACTTCTTCCACCTACTAACAATCTGTCAATACATCCATCTGTCTATCCATCCATCTACCAACCATCTACTAGCTTGCTCAAGGTATCAGGACTCATGGAGAAATTTACTAACTCCTTGGTAGTATTATTAATAGATATCAATAGATTTATTTTACTAAAGAGGCAACAAGCAACATACTAGCTAACACGAAAGGCAAGTGTTTAATCTTAAACTATCTCCTTCTGTATTATCAGATCTCCTCTCCATTCTTTTCCACCTTGCTTTGTGTCTTAGCTTAGGAATTCCAATTGAGAGAGAAGGGAACAGGTGCTGAGAGGAAAAGAAATGATAGTATTTATTTCCTTCCTTTTTGTAAGACCCCACTGATTGCCACTGTCCCTTTGCAAAGACCACATTTTTTTTCTTGCTCTCTCTGGTCTTTCTTTTGGTTTTCTAGTTTTGGTAAATGAACCTCCTTTCCCCTGATCCTTAGGGCTAAGTGAGCTCTGTATTTCTCATAATCTTCTCTGGATTTTCATAATGCTGACCACATCTCTGTTAATGATTTATTTAATAAACTGTACTTATATATTCCAGATAGGAAAATATATCCTTTCTTGGCAAGGAGAGTTGAAGTTAAATTGGTAGATCATGATTCTAAGCAAACTTAGCCAGGCAGAAAGACAGTATCACACTCAGATTTTGGAGTTTCTCTTTTTAAAGATAGGAAAGTAGAAGGGGGTGCTCTTTGAGATATCTGAAGCATAATAAAGGGATCATAAGGGTAACGGGAGGATGATTATAGAGGGTAATGGGAGGATGAATATGTATTAAAGTGTACTATCTACATGTTGTGATGATTAATATTGATTATCACCTCCACAGGGTCTAGAATTCCTAGGAGACAAGCCTCTGGGTATACCTGAGAGGCACCGTCAGTATTTGGTTGGCTTATGGGTATGCCTGTAAAAGATTATCTAGATTAGGTTCATCGAGAAAGGAAGACCCACCTTATCTTTGGGCAGTACTATTCTGTGTGCTGACATCCTGCGCTGAATAACAGAAAGTATGCTGAGTATCACCATTCATAGCTGTTTCCTGACTATGGATGCAACATGATCAGTCATCATGAGTTTTTGCCACCAAGATATTCCTGGTATAACAGATTGTGACATCAGATTAGGAGCCCAAATAATATTTTTCTCTTTTTTCTTCCTTTTGCTACGTCATTTTATCTATATCCCAGAAACCAGAAAGGTAATTAATACATGTGTGACAATATCTCTTTATGAAATTCACTATTCTATACAATGAGTACATGATAACAAAATAGCTAATCATAGAAAACTGTGCTATGCTCATTGGTGATATGCGATTAAAGAATTCATATAAATGTGTGAAATCACCTGTAGTCCCTAGAGAGATCTTTTTCACAATCTTAAATAGACTGTATATGCTAAAAATTCGTAAATTTTTCAAGGACGTAATAAAGTGATTTAATCTTGCTACTTCCTCTTGATTACTATTACTACCTGCCTCCACACCCCACTGATTATTTATGTCTAATGATTCCTAAACTAGCAGTTCACTTATGATGGACAGGACGTATAAAGAAGTAGAGGAGATAGTGATCCATTCATTTTTATTTTAAATGAGGAATTTCAAAGGTGAAAAGTTAAAAGACCTAGCACAATTAACTCTGGTGATCTAGGAAGCAATGATATTGATTTTCCTTCGGTATGCTACATAGTTCTTTACTGTTTTAATGAGTATCTATAAATTTAAAGTTCATCAAAAACACATTATAAAACTAAATTAGGAAATTGATTTATTTGGAATCCTTCGTGCCAGGGTAAGGGGACCAAGTTTTTCAAGCTACAATGAATTTTCATTATCTGAGAGATAGGTACCTAATGTTGTTCACCCAAAAAAAGTGTCCCTCAACACCACTGCCACACTGCTCTAAGTACATACCCATGAATGCACACAGAACTCATATGCATGAACATGCTCTTGCATGGGAATCAGGCTCTGACTTCATCTTCATTTCTTGTTGGTCTGAGCAGTACCAATTTAACATTGGTTTGCCCTGGAAGCAAAGCATAGCTAATTGAGACTCAGAGACATTGTTTTCAGGAGGGGAGAAGTTCAAAATTCTGAGCTTCCTAGCCTTGCCACCCTGAGAGCTTTTGCAGAAGGTTAAGCTTTGTGTTCCTCTAAGGAACCTGGGCTCCTTATTGCTCTAGGCAGCTATGACCAGTCCCAGTGTGGACAGACTAATGCTTGTGTTTACAAAGATGATCTCACTCTTGAATCATCTCTTTGAGGTAAGCATGCGAAGTGGTGTGGTCTTTATGCAGATCTTGTCTAGGCTACAATAGTGGGTGGAACTCCCCGATCATGCCTAAAGACATTATTTAACAGCACACATTCTGATCCTCTGGCTCTTAAAATCTTTCCTTTCTTTCTTGAATGACCTCCCTGAGCCTTAAGATATATAGGGGTTGTGTTGTAGTTAGGCTAAATGGAGTTGGACACAATAGGGTCACTTATCCTTTACATTTTGACCAGGTTTGAGTCTCTGTGGTAACTTCTCCATCTGCTACAAAAAGAAGTTTCCTTGATGAGGTCTCTGAACTATAGTTAAATGTTGTATTGACTTAGATTTTGAAAATGGCAGTACTAGATTGTTCTCTAGGATCCATGTTCTGTCAAACCATTGGTAGTTGGCTATATTTACAGTACCATGCATGAATTCTTCCCTATTGAATGTAGCTTAATATATATATATATATGTATATGCCACATTTACACAATTAGGAATGCATTATTAGGCTAGCAACTGTTGTGATTCACAAGCTTTACACTACTTTTCTCCCTTAGTACCTTGCCCAGTTTCTTCTGATACTATGAGAGTTTGCCCTCAAGAGGCGGCTTCTAAGCAGTACCTGCTAGAGTCCTCCAAGTTCTGTGTCTCTATCTACATGTCTTCAGCAACAGTGTCTTATCTTTAAGTTATGTGAGACCAACAAGAACAAAAGCAATAGTTTATATTGCTTAGAGGGTTTCTAATCTACAACTCAAAAGGTTTACCTTGCTTAGCGTTGGAGTTATTGTTAGTCTCTGGTTCCTGGAGGGGGATCATTATGAACTTGTATCACATAACTCAAACTACACACACACACACACACACACACACACACACACACACCTATGTTTTAAGAAAAACCATGAGATATTATTTCCCTATGCCTTTAACAAAAATCTTTAGTGTTACTTAGCTCTCTTTGCTCCTTTCCTCTCTGTATTACACTCCTTCCAAACTCAATCAAGCTCATTTAAGTATACTAATTTTGGTACCAAACCATCCATAACTAATAACATAGATCACCATGAGTGAGCTAGCTGCATTTGAGTCTAAAAATATGTTGTTTAACAAACATATGATCTGGCCCATTTGTTGTAGCTTGGAGATTTCACATCAATGGCATCACTGAAAAAGAAAGTATAAAAGAACCAAAGGAAAATATCATTTGAAGTAAAAATAAACAGGCTATACAAAATAAATATCAACAAAGCCACAGAAATGATAGGGTGGTGGTTTGAATAGGTATGGCCCCAATAGACTCATATTTTTGAATGCTTGATCCATACATAGGAATTGTTTTAGCTAGGGTTTCTATTGCTGTGAAGAGACACCACGACCATGGAAATTCTTGTACAATAAAATATTTAATTGAGGCTGGCTCACAGTTTCAAAATTTTAGTCTTTATCGTCATGACGAAACATGGTGGCATGCAGGCAGACATGTGCTGGAGAAGAAGCTGAGGGTTCTACTTCTTGATCTGCAGGCAACAAGAAGCAATCTGCCTCCACAGTGACATAATTCCTTCAAGAAGGCCACAACACACAAAAAAAAAATCCAACAAAGCAACACCTTCACATACTGCCGCTCCCTATGGGTCAAGCATTCATACACATAAATCTATGGGTGCCAAACCAATTGAAACCGCCACAGAGGATGGCTATAATAGAAGATGTGACAAATAGGAAGTCATTACAATCCCCAGATTCTGTGGGAAAAGGAGCACTCAATTGAGGCGATATGCAGCAAAGTGAAAGAGACAAATAAATGACTAAGATAAATTTCTTGCTAATATTGAGTTCTCGGTAAATATTTTTATTGTGATAGTAGTATAATTATTTCAGGTATGTAATTTATATGTTGCATTCATTATTTTAACCATAAAAGATTACATCAGGAAAAGGAATAGAATGATTGAAGTTTAGTTGTTAAAAAAAGAAAAAAGAAAAACCAGAAACAAGCACAGGACTTGAGTCATAGTAGAGCATGGTTTCTCTAACCTTATTAAATGCATCTTGGAAGCTCAGTGTTGAGTACTGCTTTTCTGAAACTTGTTAATCTATTTAAATTGTATTTATAATGTGTTATAAAGGATGCATTGGTTTTACTAAATCTGTGAGCTTATCAGTGTCCTAATAGCTTCCACTATTCCTTAATTCGCTAGTAAGATTTATGATGCCTGTCCTACTTTGTTTTTCTATAGTGAGATAAAATAGACAAACACCAACTTGAAGAGGAAATGGTTGGTTTTATATTACAACTTCAGGGGTGCCTAATCCATCACTGAGAGATGTCAGGACAGGAACTCAAGCAGGAGCAGAAGCAGGAATCATAGAGAAATACTTTGTGCTCAGTTGATTCTCATGGCTTGCTCAGCCCGCTTTCTTATAAAACCCAAGACCAACTTCCTAAAATGACACCACCCACAGTGGTTTGGATCTTCTCACTGCAATCATAAATCAAGAGAATGACCTCACAGACTTGCTTGTAATCCACTCTGATGGAGATATTTTCTCAGTTGCGGTTCCCTCTTCCCAAATATCATAACTTGTGTCAATTTGACAAACTACCAACCAGGTAATGGCGCTGAATGCTACACAGAGTGTAAGATGAAGCTTACACTGCATCTGCATTTTAAAGTGGATGTAATTATTCATCTGTCTTTCAATAGTGACAGAATCAGTCTCAAGTACATTCCACCCAGAGAAATAAGGCAAAATGAATCAAAGTAAGGCAGGTGTCTTAGGCTTCTATTATCGTGAAGATACACCGTGACCACGGCAGCTTTTATAACTGAAAACATTTAATTGGGGATAGCTTACAGTTCAGAGGTTTAGTCCATTATTGTCATGGTGGGAAATGATGGCATGCAGGCCAACATGGTGCTGGAGAAGGAGCTAAGAGTGCTACATATTGATCTGCAGTCCTCAGAATTAACTATGTCACTGGGCATAATTTAAGCATGTATGAGACCTCAAAGCCCACCCCCACATTTCTTCCAACAGGCCATACTTCCTAATAGTGTCACTCCCTATAAGGGTCATTTTCTTACAAACCACCACAGGACAAAGAAAGCATGCTGAGTAAGAGTACACCTAAAGCTATTTATATCAGCACCCAAATCCTGACTCACCCCTCTTTGTTCTGGTGATATGCCCCACTGCTGTTCTCCTCCCTAACTTGATGTGCATCTATCTCCTTGACACCAGAGAGGTATTTACCCTGTAGTGGGTTTTCTGGCAACATGCCTCATTAAAGCTGCTTCAATTATCAGGATAAGATCCTCATCACTGCCTCTCAAATGGTTCCCCATTCTGAAGCACTTCTTTAATCTCTTTTCTTCAGTTCCTCCTTTGTGTAATTAAGTCTCTCTCTCCCTCTGCCTCACCAATCTCTCTCTGCCTTTCCAGTCTCTCTTTCTCTGTCTCTGTCTCTCTCCCCCTCTCTCATGCATACACACACACACACACACACAAACACACACACACACAGACCACCCCTCCTGAAAAGATCCATTTGTGGCAGACCTCTTCTGCTGCCTGCTGAAGTTAGCACCATTCAGTTATTTTTAGTGTTATCTCTTTCCTTTAATTAGCACAGCCCTAAATTGCATATTTTGTTCTTAAGTTTTACACAGATTAAGATCTCCCAGTTCCTTAGTCATTGATTTTGGATGTTGCCCCGAGTTTCCTGCAGTTCATTTAAATTCAGTTCACTACAATATGCCAAAAATAAATAAAGCACAGTTTTCTAACATCTAATCACCCAGCTCCACCTGTGAACCTTTTGAGGATTCTAAACCTCTGAGAAAAGGGGGTGGGAGGTAAAGGCAAAGTTAGCATACATTTTCTTGGTAACCCTATTCCATACTACTGCTTCCCTGTCATTATGATCCCCATAATTCTTTCAAGAGAATGTTTGCTATGCATCCATGAACCCCTTTATTTTTGCATCTATACATTTAAGTAAATATTTTTATAAGGATGTGGAAGTGTCTATAACCAGTCATTTTTTCTTTCTTTAAAACACATTTTCATTTCAACACAATTATCTCCAATTAAATGGAAGAGATGGGCATGTTGCCCTTCATGGAAACTTTACTCGTCTGTTTGGATAAAATTCATTTTTAAGTACTGGAAATGGGTTAGAGTGCTGAGAGGTTGCATCCGGAAGGATCACAGTTGCTTGTTCCACTCTCCCACTCTCTCTCCCTTCCTTTGATGTCAACTTGGTTCTCTTGATAAATTAAAGGGTTGGGAATCCCCTATTTCAACTGTCAGGAAATCACTTTGCTTGGCGTTTTGCATTTTAAAAGATACTTTCTTTCTCAGTTCACCAGTTGTTTTTCTCCTCAGTTCCAGAACTGGAAGATTCCAGCATCCAAATTCTACATAATGTAAAGTGGTTTTCAAAGTTTCTTTTCTTTAGATTCAACCATTTATTTTACTATTGCTCTCAATGTGTGCCCACAGCTCACTGTTTTGATTCCTGTAACATTATACAAATATTTTGTCTTTTCCTCCTTATTTCCTCCTGTAGTTAAAATACCTTGGGTTCCAATATAGAAACTAGTTGTATATCCCGTATTTTTTTAACCACACAGGATGGAAATGTTGATGAGTTAAGATTGGTTTCTGAAACTGGAATATTACGACCCTTTTAGCATCATTCCTTTTAAGAGATAAGTTCTCATTTTTTTTCAAACACAAGCCTGTATATTTGTGTGTTTCAAATCAGTTGTCATCACTAGTATCTGAGTATTAAATAGATCTAAATTGGAGATCATGCCTTAGAAAATATAATTCCTTATTCTAACTGAATTTCCTTTAAACGTTCTGTTTGAGCTATCGCAATAAGATACTTGAAATATCAGATAAGCTAGAAAAAATAGGAAGTTCCTTTCTTTCTAAGAAACTGGGTGGTCTAGAAATTTGAAACCTTTTTTGTTTGTTTTGTTTTGTTTTGTTTGAGACAGGGTCCCAAAGTGTACCTCAAACCTGTCTGGCATGAAACTGTCTATGTAAACCAGAATTGCCTTCAACTCACAGAGATCTGGTTGCCTCTATCCACTGAGTGCAGGAATTAAAGCCATATACCACCAGACATTCATTTCTGCACTACTAATGACTGAGCCTAAATAGACTTTTGAATTGAACCCAATAGTTACAATCAAATTTGTAACAGCAACCACTGGAACCATTCACCTTATGAATTCTATTTGCATTGATATTGCAGGCATCTTAGTGTCAAATTTTAATATGAACCACATCTTTACGATGGAAGAGAAATTGATATGTGAGCAAATATATAACTTCTCAATTGGCCAATTGGTCCATATTATAGCAATTGGTTGCTACTTATTCACATTTGAGTACTTACACGTTTAATAATATGTAGTCTATTTTTCATTAAATTAGAGTGAAATATTTTAATATATTAGCATATAAGAATATGCCTATGTAGATATACAGACACATACATATATACTTAAATCACAGTTGTTTCAATCTATTGCTTGAGAAGTGAGAATATAATTATAATGATAATATTTTCCTACTCCTCTTGCTTGGGAATGGATTAAACATCTTAAAATAATACAATTTCTTTATCTATTTATACTAAATTTAAAGTATCTTTACAATATGCATATTGCAATGTGTGTATATGTTGCTTATATAATTTATAATGAGTATTATACAATAAATAATAAAAAACATGCATTATCCCCACAGCAAGTAGAAAACAGTTCATTTGACTACATGTCTGACTATAATAAATTTAGGATGATATCCTTGTTAGGATTCCATTAGCATTTTTAAAGAGAATTATTTGTATTTTATGTGTATGAGTATATGCTTGAATTTAATAAAGTGTGCTCTTCTCACGCCAATTGTCCAAGGAGACAAAAAGAGGATAAGCAGACACCTTGGAACTAGACTTACTGAGGGTTTGAACTGCTATGTGAGTGCAGGGAAGTAAACCTTGCTTCTCTGCAAGACCAATAATTGCCAATAACCTTTGAGCCATCTCTTCAGTCCCTCCATTTGCTTTCTTCACACATCATATTTATATCATCATAGATAATTATTAAAGTTTAGTATTACATTGTCCTCAAAACTGATGGTTTAACCATTCACTTAAGAAACTTCTATTAGTCACCTATTGTATGCCTGTGTTTGAATTAGGTGTGGAGATAGGAAAATGATAAAACAGATAAAACATTTCATGAGCTCATAATCTAGTATAGTATGCAGTATAAAACATTGAATATCCTACTTGCAGTAGTAAGTAACCTTTACAAATTGGATTGTGCTTACTGATCTAAACTGGAAAGTCTGTCATTTAAGGAAAGGAACAGCTTTCCGTATAGTAGGAAGTAAGTGGGTAATGTTTCAATGATTAACAATAGGGTTGATGGTAGTGAAGAGTAGGGTTTACATTGCAGTTGAAAGGGATTAGTATGTGCTAAAGTTTAAAGGGATGCAGCTGAAAGATGCCTTGATAAATACTAGGGCAGTTTTATATTTCTGAAATGTTCAATGCTTAAGGGAAAATTCCAAAATTCGGGCCAGAAAAGTAGCTTATGATTGAATTATGTGAGTATTTAAAAAATCAATCCCCAGGAATCTAATTTTTCTATTATCTTAGCTACATATGTACTCAAGGCTCTTTTTTACTCAGGGATTTAGCAGAAGTTCATGTTTTTGAAAGTTGTAACATCACAGAATCATCCATTTTTTTCAACAATTTTCAATCTTCTATTAATCACAAAGTTGCAAAGAGAAAGACCACTGACCCAAATCATCATGACCAAATTAATTCAAGCAAGCAATTAATTAAAGCAAACATTTTTATTCGGGTACATGGACTGTCTTACACTAGAAGCAGTGTTCAATAGATCAACACTGGACAAAGAAGACAGGGATATTTTGGTTTGTTTTTGTTTTTTTTTGTTGTTGTTGTTTAGGTGTAGGTAATTTCTAAATGAAGAATTTGGTGGTCAAAAAAATTGGTGTTACTGGAGGAAAAGAAGTTAGCCATAATGGCCTGCTGTAACAAAGACATGATTGTAAAGTGATCATAACAAGGTACACATAAAAAGAGAAAGTTAGAACAACCTTTTGAAACAAAGGTAGTGTTGTTATAATAACTTTTTGAAACCGAGAAATGGTCGCCATTTCCTGGAACAGGAGTACAGAACTATTTGTATTTAAGATTACAGGTGGGGCATAGTCTAATCCTTCAGAAACAGAGGTTTGATCATAAATGGGAATGACCATAGTTTGTTCTTGATATAATACAGCTTTTAAATCTAAGATGGGGGCAGACTGGTTCATCACTTCCAACTGCTTTCATGTCTATGATGTATTTTAATATCTGTAGTTACCATAATAAATCACTTGCACATGAAACAGTCTCATCAATTTGTAGAATGAGAGCCACAAGAACAGTGAGACAAATATGAGCGAGAACTCATGTACAGCCTGATTCTGCTATGTCATCCTTCATATTTTTCACCAAAGCAAACAAATAAATTATAGTTGAAAGAGAGGTTAGGCACATGCTTGTCCATTACACTGCACATCAGCTATGCACCCAAGCAATCAATATGGTTTGGACACAGCTGATATAATTTGGCGGAGTTATAATTGAATTTTTCCCTCTTAATATCATTACACCTACAGAACATCTCCCATTATGTGTCCCTCCCCATCATTCTCCAAATTACATGTTCCAAATGGAACTAATTATCTACTCCCATATAAAGCATCTCCTCATGACTGCTATCCCTTCTCTATTATAGGCACCAGTGCTTTCATGCTCCTAAATTTGCTTTCGCTGCAGTATGTTTCTTTTATTCATTCTCTTATTCCTTCCTAAATATAATCACTGAATGTTTATTTTTTGAAATTACTTGTATGTATAAGTCCATTTATATTACAGATATACATTGTAGAGTTCATTTGAATATAATAAAGACTCAGCGAGCAAATGAATGAAATATGAATAAGTGTATGAATAGACAACTGTTCTACCTCAAGTAACTTAAAGCTATAGTAATGAAAGATATCTCTTCTTATATGAGAGAATGTCTTTAAAAAGTCTCTTTAATTATATTATAACATTTCTTAATTTAAAAAAAATATTCTCAGCTGATTGCTTTGAATGATGTTTGGTGGAGATATACCTGGTAGTTGTAGATCTATGAGATCACCTAAAGATATTAATGGACAAATTGAAGGAACACATTGACTAAGGTACTTCTTGAAACAGGATTTTGGATTTTTGATATTTGTTGGATGTTATTGTCAATGAGAGTTTTATAGTTCAGACGTATACATATACATGCATAAAATATTACAGAGTCATGTTATTAAATTGACAAATCGCATATAAACAACAAGGGGGAAATAAAAACAGCAGTTTTCTTACTAGCAAGCAAATAAGTATAGCATAGGATAAAATTTTAATGAATAATATAAATAATCAAGGTCCTTTATCTCAAATCCTGTAAGTGGAAATAGAGATGGTGTGTTCTAAAGTAAGATATTAGATAATGTAAACATATTTTTTAAAACAAAGAAGAAAATGGCATCTCAACTATTTAAAAAAGAATGACTACAGTTATTTCATAAACAGAAAAACCCTCTTCATTTCTAATATTTTTAGCTACAATTTATCACATGTAAAAATAGCTTGAAATTTCTTATCATGTCATAAAAGCATTTTTGTTTTGTTGACATAAGGTCCGAAAGTTTTATGTATCCACATTTGTCCTTCAAACTTTCCTTGGCCGTGCAAGCAGTATATTTTCTCTTTGGGAAAATGGGGAATAACTGAATTCCTAGGTTAATTTTATAGGTCATAGTACTGTATTTTAACACCCATGATCCCTTTTATGAGGAATCAGGGAAATAAATATGTGTGTGTACATATATATGTATAAATCTGTGTATATATATTGTTTCTAAACCAAATAATATCTTTTCTGCACCTTGCTGCTGTGAATATCAGATTTATTGTCCTAATTAGGGAGATAAAGGCTCTAGAAGGATATAAGAACAAATTTTCAGGAAGATTAATGTGGAAATTAAGGATTGAAAGGATGTGTTGATTAGGTCCAAATTCAGCTTCTGGGGATTGGTAACCCAATTAAGAAATCAACATAATTACCTGAATACCCCAAATTATATTCATTTGACTGATAGTCATTTTTTTTTCTACAATTTGTGTGTGGCAGGGTAAAGACTGAAGTTACCCTTCAGTTAACAAGGAATATTTTCGTCATTTCTTCCTAATGTAGTAAACAAATAATAATTAAACATCTATCATGTGCATAGTAAAAGAAACAAGTGTTCTTCTAAGCCAGAATACTTGTAGAGCAGACTAGAATGTTTACAGAGAAGGCATTTGACAAAGGATAAATGAGCTGAATATTTCTCTCACATAAGCAGATTGTCCAAATAGAAATAGAGACTCATGTAATTTCCTGATGGGTTCTGCAATATACATAACTTAATGATTTCATTTATAAATAATTAAAAATTAATCTTGTGGAAGTATTATGACATGGCAAACATTAAGCCAAGAATTTTCCATACGGTATCACATTTAGACTTTAGATGTGAATTTTGATGCACATTATTAAATAAAATAAGATAACAAAACATTCCTGCTAATAGGGGCACATCTTCTGATATAGTCATCCCATTTCCCCAAAATAAAATACTGAAAATGGTACAGACTATGTACCATATGCCACAATTAAGACACTAATTCATTTCATTAAAGGAGTAAGTAAAGAACTCAAAAGGCCTGCTACTGGGAAATGTTTAGACTATGAAACTACAATTTGTGCATCTGTAATGATGCAAATATCATCAAGCTGTTGACGTAGAGTTACTTTTTATTTCAAATTCCCAAATTAATGTCATATTTGTCTGTTTTTAATATATGGGATAGATTTCTCCATCTCATCTTGATAAGCAAATTTTGCAAACATATTTTTGATGTTTAAAAATGATTGCACATATGATAATGAACTTTGGGGGGTTGGGTTTTGACTACTGATATGCTTTTTGCAGTATTTCATTTTGTGCAGTAATGTGTGTAGCCTATCACTTTCGTCACAGCCTATATACAGATTCCCCTGACAAATTATTCACATCCATTTCACAGGGTGTAGTATATATTTTGTATCACTGAAATTTTATTTTTTAGATTTTCATTGGCTGATGAAAAGTTTTAATAAAATAAAACTCCTCAGTCCAACCACTTTGGAGCTATCTATGCAAGCAGCTTGTAACAGGTTTTAATCCATTGGATGAACTCAGGAAAAACTAGCAAGCTGGCTAACATTGCATTATCCTAATTTTTATTTCATAAAGCAGAGATTTACTTTAAAATCAAAAATATATGAACAGATTGAGTCCAGATGTCTGAAGGGATTGCTTCTGTTTTCCAATGCCAAAAGAGTCTTCTGTAGGTCCTACTTTGATAATTTCCGTATTTCTCTTTTGACAGTTCTCCTAACCCTTCATGCCAGCAAACCGCAGTACTGATATATACATAAAAGTACTCTGGTATTTGGGTATTTAAATATGTCTATAGATAATTTTAAAAGCATCATTTTGTAAAACAAAAACTCACTTTTTAATCTAATGAACTTCTAATCTGAATGTATTTTCCAATCAAATTTTAAGTTTTAGTGTTAATACGAGATTATATAACCTCATTATATTTTAATAAAACAAATAAATCCAAGAAATCCTTACAACTACTGTAAAAAATTATTTTAAAATACATAACAAATACACAGGAAGAACAACTATACTTTCCTTTAATCATATGGTAAATTTTCAGTTTTTCTTCTGTAAAAATTACTTTGAATGAATTTATTCATGCAGTACCAAAGACAATTATTGTTAACATCAGCAGAAAACAGTATTTTGCTTTATCTTTGTCTCATTCTTGTAATGAAATTTGACCTTTACATCTTATAGCATTAGTCAAGTGTTAGTGAACAAAATATATTTCCTAGCAATTATTGGAAATTACAACTTAAAATGGTGAAATTGGTTATGAAATAATAACAATTATTGTCTGGACAGAAGCAACATAGACATAGAACTATTTATCTACGTGAAATTTCATACAAAGCGTGTTGAAAATACTTTAAAATTTTATTTGGTTTTCATGCAAATTATATACTAGTATTTCTGATTTATTTTTGTAATTCAACTATGAGAAATTCCTTCATAAAATGCAAAATAGGTTAGTGTGTTGTATGTGTGTATTTGTGTGTGGTTGTTGTATGGAAGCAGAACTCAGTGCCTCAAGCATATTTGTCTGGTGATCTATCGCTGAGCAGCACCCACAGATCCAGTATTATCATTGAGACTACAATGTGATGTATAGTTTCCAAAACAGAAAAAATCAGGAGCAAGCTTAAAAATGTCTTTTTGTTTTCCTTCCTTCCTTCCTTCCTTTGTTTCTTCCTCCTCTCTCTCTCCATTCCTCTACACCCCCATTTGCCTTACTTTTCTTTCCTTGTGTGTGTCTGGCACCTAAACCCAGGGCATCAATAATACTGTGAAAGTGCTATAACCTTGAGGTATATCAACAACCCTAGGAATGTTTATTTTAATGTTCTTTTTCTTCAAGCTCAGAGTTTGTCTAAATATTTTCTTTAGAATATTTTAAATGAATACATTAAAAGCAATTTTTATTTTTTTCCTTTTTTTTAAATTTATTTATTTATTAAAGATTTCTGCCTCCTCCCTGCTACCGCCTCCATTTCCCTCCCCCTCCCCTGATCAACCCCATTGAGGAGTCTTTTAATTGTCCCCATCCTCTTTATCTGCTTTCTCAATATGCTGTTTGTATTTACCACCATGGACTAGCTTTTCTCCCAAACTGTAAATTTAGTGATATAGAAAACTGTCTGATGTTGTACACTCTACAGGTCCTCTTTGGACCATGCATTGAGTCTAGCTGCTAAAGAAAGAAGACTAAATATGGAGGGTATGGATGGATAAATGGTTGGTGTGTGTATTTATAATCCTTTTGTATAAAGGATTTTTCAGGAATAAGAGACAAATGAAGTGCTCTTGAAATTCTAATTATCTAACTCATTTTAACTCATCGTTGATCACATACAAGTTAAATGGGCAAATGAAAGTTGACATGCAAGAAGTTTCTTTAGTATATTAATTTATACCATTTCAATTCATAGATGGAACTGATTTTACAATCTTTTTGCTAATATTTGATTTAGTTTAGTTTACCTTGTGTTCTGGTGTGGTTTGAGGCAGAGTCTAACTCAAACCCCAGTTTCCCTGATGTGCCACACCAGGCACTTGCTCTGTTTTGAGCTAAAAGCCCATGCAATGCAGGCTGGTACTGAACTCGCTCTATAGCTGAGGACACCATTGAACCTCCAAGGACTGAGATCACAAGTTTGTGTCCCCCTATTTTTTTTTAATTTTAGCAGTTTTTTATGTGTACTTTAAAAAATATGCTATTCATGCCAGGCGGTGGTTGCGTATGAGTTTAATTCCAGTACTTGAGAGGCAGAGACAGGCAGATCTCTGTGAGTTCGAGGCCAACCTAGTCTTCAAAGTGAGTTCTACAAGTCTCCAAAGCTATAGAAAAATCCTGTCTCTAAAAACAACAAAAATGCATTAAAATATGCTATATATGTACATAAGAATCCATAGGGACAAATATAAACATAGTAGCATATTGTCAAATCCCATATATCATGAAGCTATGAGCAAGTTTTCTCTTAACAGCACCGTCTATTATTAAGTTCCTTATCTTTGCACAGCATGTTGATAGGGAAAAACTGTGTCTTACAGTTTTCGTTACAGAACAGAAAGGGAGGTCAGATCTCATCTCAGGAGATCTCATTAGAAGCTTTTAGTTTTGGATAAACAATGCTCATTCTGTTGTAGGGTTGAATACTTTTCCTCATACAGTTCCCAGTTTTGTTGAACTTTCACACAGATTCTTACTTGAATTAGGAAATCCAAATATTTCTCTTTTATTTTCTGTGTATTCTGTGCTCTGTCTATATTAGTGTATTTTAAAATTCTTTCTATATCACATATATTGTGAGGTTGTTTTTTTTTTTCATTTCCTATACCCTGTAATAAACTGGAGGATCCAGGAGAGCATTTTCATGTTTTTCTTGTCTACTGTTTTGATTCTATTGTCTCGTTAACATCATTGCATAAATAAACATTTCACAAATATTTGTGGACGGAATATGGTTTCCTTCTCAAAATAGCAGTTGCTAACTTGAAACCACACCAAATACTTATTTTCAGTACACCGAATTGAACTAAGTTGGATTCTGACCAAGTGTGAGAAAAGAGAAGAATAGGGAAGGGGAAATGAGAAAAGGAACAAAGGAGATAGGAAGGGGTAAAAAGGGAAGTAGAGAGAAAATCAGTCCCATACTGGGCCTAAGGACATTAATTCTGCACTTACTATTTATCATGAGTAGGTTTCATATATAAACTGCAAAGTTAGATACTGCATGGCTTTTAGGACAATGCAGTCAGATAGTGCTTATTATTCAGTATTAAAAAAAATAAAAGCAAATCTAAGGAAATTATTAAAAATTATTTTGAAAATGCTTTTTCTGAAAATAATTATAAAGAAAATCCATGTTCTCATTATATGTAATAGCTGACCATTACACCATATATGTTAATTAAAATCAACAGAATGTATTTCAAAAGATCACACATACCAAGCCCACATGTATGATTTTGCATTCTATTGACCACTGTGAAGAAACTTTTAAACACCTACTACTTGAGTATAGGAAAGTAATTGATATCTAAAGGTAAACTGAATAAACAAAATGCTGAATTTATCTCTTAAAAATATTTGAAATTATAATTACATCCTTCCCTCTTTTCTTTCCTTTCTCCCAGTCCTTTCATGCTTACCCCTTGCCCTCTCTCAGATTCATGGCCTCCTCTTCATTAATTGTTATTACATATGAATACACACACACACACACACACACACACACACACACACATTCCAAAATATAACCTGCTTGATTCACATGATGTTCCTGTGTATATATACATGCTTTCAGAAATGATGGACTAGTCTTAGATAACTAATTTGGGCACTGTTCCCTAGTAAAGACCATTTTCTTTCTCTCGCATTCATCAGTTGCCTGTAGTGAATTCCCTACGGTTAAAGCCTCATGAGCTTTCTCCCTTCCATAATAACATCATCGTTGGTATCTTGCTTGTTCGGGTCTTGTCTAGGCAGCTCTGTTGATGAGACGTAATGGGTGTCGTTTGTTTGACATTTCCAGGAGACACAATATCACAGGAAACTTCCTGTTCCTCTGGTTCTTTACACTTGTCCCACCTTCTCTTCTTCTATTTTTTTTAAGGCTTGTTTTATTTTAATGACTGATCCACCTGAGACCACAGGCAGCCCACTCTGTACAGACTCGAGGGAAGCTCTATTTCTTGGTCTCTTCCTCCTTGGACAGAGTCTTGATGATCTCCTCCTTCCTGGCATGGGGGCGCTCCTCCTGGCGCTTTCTTGCTTCCTTGGTCTTAGACCTGCGAGACTCAGCCTGGTCAGCCAGGAGCTTCTTGCAGGCCTTGTCTGCCTTCAGCTTGTGGATGTGCTCCATGAGAATCCGCTTGTTTTTGAAGACATTCCCTTTGACCTCCAGGTAAAGGTTGTGATACATATGGCGATCAATCTTCTTGGATTCACGGTATCTCCTGAGGAAGCGGCGCAGGATCCGCATTCTTCTCATCCAGGTCACCTTCTCGGGCATTGTGGCATTGGCAGACCCTTCCGCTTTCCTATGCCCATATGCCTGCCCTTCCATCAAGCCAAAGTGCTTTTCCGGCATCGAGTCTGGGAATGGACAGTCACAGGCTTCCGGATGATCAGCCTATCTTTAATCAGCTTCCATATCTGCTGACCCACCTCTTCTGCAATGATCCCTGATCCTCAGGTGCAGGAAGCATGTTGTAAATTTATCAGTTCGGTTAGATACCACATGATCTCTTGTTCTCTGCATCCTAATGGGTTTAGAATGTTTGGTTCATTCCTCTATTTCATTTTATTTTAGTTGGTTACCAGTCCTGTTTGGAAGTTAACGATTCTGGCCTTTCCTTTATACAGACACTTTAATTCTCTTTTGAACCATGAAATGAGACATTCAGTTTTTAAGGTTTTTTTCTTTAAAGCCCTCCGAGAAACAGGAGTATTTAATAAGATTAGATAATTCCAAATAAATGGGACAATGAAAAACTATATAAAATATAGTTGATTAATGATTTGAAACTTGTGAATACTTTGGTTACCTGTTTCATGGTGATAAAACATATTAATATAGAGGGTTAGAACAGAAAACTTGTACAATGGTGATTGTAAATTAGGTAGTCCCCAAAGTAAAAGTGAAATAGCAGTAGTCAGCAGATATAATGTCATTGAATGAACTGACAATAGAAAGTAGAAGTAAAAATTTAACTTAGCACATGTGTAGGTTTGTATTCCTGTATGTGTGACAGGAGTGCAAAGAAAGTATCAACATATAAGTAATTATTTATTTTATATTTAAATGGTGAAAACATTTTCTCAGGTGTGTCCTATAATGGGTAACCTGATTTTTTTTATAGTGTCACGTGTAATATAGTCCTTCTCATATTCAATCCTTTTGTTCAAACAATGCTATATGTCATTGACTTCTTTTTTAAAAACAAGCTATTATTTTATGTGTATGAGTGTTTTGCCTGCTGCATGTGTGCATATGGACGACATGAGTATTTATTTTCTATGGATGCCAGAAGAGAGCATCAGATCCCCCTAGGACTTGATAAATGAATGATTATGAGCCACTACATTGGTTCTGGGAATTGAATCCGGGTCCTCCACAAGAACTGTAAATGTTCTAAATCATGGAACAATCTCTCTTGCCCTGTGATAAACTTTATAATTCTGTATTGAACCCTGCATGCTTAAAACTCATTCTGTTATCCCTTTGTCTCAAGCTTAATTTCCTTAACTTGAACTACAAGGATGTCTGCTTTTAGTCGTTCTCTTTCTTCTACTGATTCATGTTCTCATCTCCTTGTTATACTTTTAGGTGTTCTTCGTAGACTTTGAATGTTCCTCCCCAGTGTTTCAATCTGCCAAACTTTTGATCATCATTTGGAACCCATAGAAAATTTGATATCCTATGTGATACATTTCATAAAGTCTCTAAGGTAGAATTACTCTTTACTTTGATACTCTTACAACATTTTATACTAAACTATCCCATAGACTGTCAAATTACATAGTATTTTCAAATGTACTTCAACTATATCCAATTATGAACATGGTCTTGATTATTATATTGCATATATCCCATGGTGAAAATACATCCAACTTCGGTAAGAGTTTTCAAGAACACTAGTGTGGTATGTTCTTAAGGTTCTGATGGAAAAAAAATCCTTATTCTCTTTAAGTATATATTTAAAAATACTTGGAATACATGGGAAAATATTTGACACAATAAGAACTTGAATTACAAAAGTCAATTTATCATTTGTACATCCAATCACTCACTGTATATTCCCAAAAGCCACATAGACCCTTAGAATATAAATTATGGTATTTGTGGTGTGTGATCAACAGAAAAACTATACATTACTTCACTAGTATGTTATACTATAGCTTATTTTATTAACAAAGTTAAAAAAAACCCTAATCATTTTTAAGTGAAGTTGAACCATTATGTGAATGTGCTATGTGCTAATTTACAATCTTGTTCCCCATTACAGTGAGCCCTCCATTGTAAACCTTGTGCTTCTACTACAGAGTGGTATGGAAATGAATCCTGCATGCTTGAGAGAGTGGAAAGGGAAGAGGGTGAAAAAGAGGGAAAGAAAGAAAATAAGAAAGATCAAGAGAGAGACTTTATTGAGTCATTATATCATGTTCCATATGAAGCATCTGCTTTTGTGGAATCTGACAGATTCTAGGGGAGGCTTAGAGTGACATAAAGCCACAGGATGGAGTCTCCCAGAATCTAATAGGACAGAGGGAGATGCCTAGAGCACTCCCAAAAACCTGAATGCAGTTTTTTGAAATGTAAAGAATTTATTCAGCCCTTCTGAATGTAAACTTGAAAATTCAACAAGTAAACTCTAGTGAAGGATAAATCATGAAAATATGTTATAAAGGGTAGAATACAGCCAGAAGATACAGCTCCTTTTCATCTTCATCTTTTTCCTAGAGCTGACAACATAAGGCTAAAAGGAAGTTAGAATAAGGGAGAAGGAAAATTTGTAATTCAGAGTTTAACACTTACTATCAGTTGAAGAAGATCAAGTTCAGGACATGTTCTTACTCCTTTGATTTTTGAAATCAGAAAGCAGTTCCTTTTTGTGAATTTGCAGGAGTTATGCAATAAATGTTGTTGCAAAGTGTTTGAAAAGCATGTAACACACACAAAACAAATTTCTTCCAATTCTGGTCATAGGCCTTATGAAATTTACTTTTTATGCCTAAGACTTAAAGGGCAATACATAGATTAAAAACAAACATTAAAACAAAGCTTACATTGTACCAGCAGTCTTTGATTGAAAAGAAATAAAATATTTCTTTCATTGTAAATTTAGCCAATTGTTTGTTTAACATATCTTGACATGAATGTCATACCAGTGAAAGAATTTCATGGTCAGTGATAAAGATTATAAATGTAAAAATATAAAGGTGAACAGAACATCCAGTTTATATATAAATACTGAATGTACTCTTCCACTCAACAGTCACGTTCACTGACTGGCTCTGTCTTAATTAGTGCCCACCCAACATTTCTAATAATAGAACACTGGAGAATTATTTATATGGTCTATTATCCTTACTACTAATACTTTCTAGCACTGGGCAGCGTAAACCTGCCTACATTTGTCGTGATCTGGATTTTCCCAATGTTTTATCCATTATACATGTTTCAGTAAAGTTTGTTCAAGTTCAGCCTGGTAGTTAGAATTGTGTGTATTGGAATTCCACTCTCTAAATTTGTATATTTATGTAAAGGTTATGGGATATCTGACTTTAAGATTCATACTTAGATTTTTATGAGCCTTGGCTTTCATATAAAGTAGTCATAACTGTAATATGCCATAAGCCTATTGTAAACAAGAAAACCCTTCAGTGTGTTTACCAACACCTTCTAAGTTGTTTTTGCACATAAATGTCATTAGAAGGCTATTAGAAGTCAAATGTTTTCCTGTAGCTCCAATCTGAAAATTTATTCTGATTACTTGGTGTAGCATCCATTTGTTTTGAATGTGTCTTTTGTTTTTCCAGAAAGCATTTAGACTACTTAATTATTTGATGGTTTTATTCTTTGGAGCATCATTTCTTCATTTTCAATGGTTCTGCTTTAATCACTGAAGTCAAAGTCTATAGTCCTAGTCTGTTCTTAGTCTTCCCCAAATTACTAACAAAGTCAAGCTGAAAGAGATTTTCGTGGTTACTGAGTCACTAGGGTAGTCCCTCTTCAGTTGTTTTTCAGTGATAACATTTATTATTTCATATGAGACATGGTCTCATACTGTAGTTCAGGATGGTTTGAAACTCATTGTAGACCAATCTGGTATTGAATTCTGGGCAATCCTACTTTCTCAGCTTCCGATCTACAGGCATAATAGATAAAAATCTTCATTCCCAGAAGGTAATGATATTTGATGATAGGCTATGCACCTCTTTCAATAAAAAGACTCATTTTTGTTGTAATTTGTCATTATTTTATTACTTATGTATTTATTCATTTATTTAATTTAATTGTTCCTGAGGCAAGACTAGAGAGTGCCTAGCTCACTTGGTAGCTGATCACCAAAATCACTAGTAGGAAAAGAGACAAAGAAGAAGTGGGGGAAAGGAAATAATGAGTTTGTTACTAAGCTGGATATTGGCGTAGAAAGCTGAGCTCAAAGCTATGGACCTCCTTAGGGGAATATTATAAATAAACATAAATATACCTCTGAAGGACAGGACTATGGGGAAATCTGTCTTTGCTTCTTATGTTGCCAGGAACATAGAAACCTTACATAGGAACATAGGAGTGTTACCAATAACATCAGATTTTTGGCCATGTATAGGATGAGTAAGTTTCCATGAAATTGGAAAAAAAAAACAAACCCTTGAAGCAGAAACAGTAAGACATGCAGTGGCGCTTGACCTAACAGACCTTCAACATGCCCAGGGACTTTCCATCACAGAGATAATAAATTCAAAAGTGTGTCTGGTGGGATCAGACATGTCAGCTACAGAGCACAAATTGAATTTCCCAATTATCTGATGCCATGATCTTGTTTGACAAGGAGATGAAACGGGCTCTGTCTCATTGTTGAATTCTTCACATCTGATACATGTGGTTTAGCTTCATTTTGCTGTTTAGTATTTGAAAGCTCTATAGCCTATTTTCCATAATCTAAACTGTGATGAAATCAGATGCATTTATTCTAAATTCATACCTTGATGTTGTGTATGTAGCAAGTACTCAAAAATGACTACTTAAAGGGATGATTTTCAAATGATTTTCTGATTTATGGAGAAGCATAGTGAGTGCAATAGAGCCCCCAGCAAAGAAAACGATTCCACAAAGTTTCACAGGGCCTGTCAATGATTTGTACAGTAGAAGTGCCATGGAAAATGTTAACAGAGGTCACTTTTAAACTATGTGAACAATTATTTTTTATAATAATAATTGTATTTCCTCCCTGGTGAAGCCTCTGTCTCCTATGATTATTAAATTTCAGGACAAAATAACCCTTAAATACTAAGAGAGCAAGGCTTTCTAGTGAAACAAATGTCCTGTTTCCTTTGAGTTGACTTGTCATTCATTTGAACACACACACACACACACACACACACACACACACACACATATATATCACTCAGATAAAAATATTTTAATCTTTCTATTTTATATAATAAACAACTATGTTTACTAATTTCCATTGATTAGAACCCACTATACACTCTTCCATGATTTCATTATTTTCACAAGGGATAGCCACAGACCTTAATTTGCTTTTCCTGATCTTGGCACACATGAATGTATTACTAAATAACTTTTTTCACAATATTTTTCACTTCTTATAATTAGAATCACATTGTATCTATTCTTTTGTGACAGATTTTTTTCCACAGTCAGCATTAAAGTGCCAAGCTTCATCACTGTCATTGGCTAGGTATATTTTATTAATTTTTAGTGCTATTTTCTATTATAGGAATAAATCTACAATTTATACATTTTTCTTCTTTGTTTGCCTCGTACAGATACTACTTCTTGTAGAGGACTTTGGGGAATGAGATTGTTGAGTCAGTTGTTAAAATATGTGCCCTTGGTATCTCCTTTTTCTGTACTTTGGAAAGTTGACCATTGTGAGGTACATGTACCTGACTTTCACTACAGCCGATGTTATCTCTTGGACTAATACTGTACAACTGGAATGCATATTTAGTGGAAGAAGACAGGGCACATTTTTACTAGCCCTTTGTTCCCCAATCACTTCGATGGGCAGAAGCTGCCTCAATTTTTTTGTTTGTTTGTTTTGGTTCCATTCAGACATTTCTGGTTTTGAATGAATATCCCCAAATCCACATTTATAAAATGAAGTAAGGCTGTTTTTTGTTCCATTTTCTTCCTTCCTTTCTAACCTCTACTTGTTTTTTTGTTTTTTGTTTTTGTTTTGTTTTTTTAACTGTTCTGCTTTTATTTGAAGATTTAACACATACAGATTCATGTAACCTTTATGCTGATCAGGAGGCAGGAAAGTTCTGTCACCTCAAGGAACTCAATGCAAACCCACTGTTATCACATCCTGGGCTGTAATCTCTTTTTGAGAATGCCATTAATAAAATTGTCCACATATAACCTTTGCAGTTTGATTCCTTCACTCCTGAGTATCTGTGAGATGTGTCTATTAATTACATCAATACCCATCATCTAATAGAGAATTAAAAGAATTATTGGAGGTAATGAAGCAAATGGACTTAACAGACATCTATAGAACATTCTACCCAAATAGGAAAGAATATACCTTCTTCTCTGCAGCTCATGGAACCTTCTCAAAAATTGACCACATACTCGGAAGCAAAGGAAACCTCCACAGATACAAAAAAATATCAGTGTCCACCTGTGTCTTATCAGATCACCACGGATTAAAGTTAGAAGGCATCAACCACACTACCCCCAAAAAACCGACAAACTCATGGAAACTGAACAGTCAACTACTGAATCACACCTGGGTCAAGGAAGAAATCAAGAAAGAAATTAAAGTCTTCCTCTACTTGTTTTAAAAAATAAAGTGACATTCAGTTTCTTCTTGGACAGTAACTGAGAGGAATATTCATAGATTTAAAAAAGTGATTTCAAACGATCTCCAAATTGGTTATACCAACTTAAATTCTCACTAACTTCACAAAATTCAGTTTACCCAAATTCTCACCAGCACTTGATAATGACTCTTTCTGTTATTCTATTCATTATATGTCCAATTATGGTTTTTAATTGGAATTTTAATCATTAAAAATAAATTTGAATGTTTTTTCATAGTTAATTTTTTAATTCAAATTTCAATTCAAATAATTCATTATCCAATGGAAAATGATAACTTTCTTTTATATATAAAACTCAGATTTAAATTTCTAATTTTTACATTTATTTTTAAATAAGATGTGGATTTAACATATGCAAAATTTATTTTATGATATTTATTAATTTATTAATTTGACATATACAGATAAAATTTTACATGTTTAATCTTATTATATATGAAAATAAAGAATTGGAATGTTGTAGAACTAGAATAATTGAGGAATTTTACCCTTAGAAAATTAATTAGTCTTAGAAACTTTAAAATATTTTTCTCCTCACTTACCTTATTTCACTATTATCTATAGATCAATTACCAAGTTTCCATTAAAATACATAGTATGTCATTACTTAGAAACATTACTGGCATTCATTTCTTGTCACTACTATCAGGACTATTCATTGTCAATAAATGACTTTAATCATATCACACCTTTGAGAAAACCTACTTAATAAAAAATTAGAAAACTTTTAGAACAAAATCTCTAAATTGATACTGGATAATATATAGGCATAATATGGAAATTTTCCCTTTATTCATTAAGTGTATGGGTGCAAATAAATGTTAGTCTCCTATACATATAACAATATATCTTTAAGTTAACCACTATGATGTTTAATGAGAACATTAAAAGTCCTTTGGTGAGCTCCCATTAGATCAGTCCCACCGTCTCCGTGGATGGATTTACCACTCGAGGTCCTGACTTCTTTCCTCATGTTCTCCCTTCTTCTGCTCTTCATCTGGGCTTTGGGAGCTCAGTCCAGTGCTCCAATGTGAGTCTCTGTCTCTATCTCCATCCCTCTCCAGATGAAGGATCTATGGTGATATTCAAGATATTCATCAGTGTGTCTATGGGAGAAGGCCAGTTCAGGCACCCTCTCCTCTGCTGCCCAGGGACCTAGTTGGGGAAATCCCCTTGGACACCTGGGAACCCCTCTAGAGCTAAGACTCTAGCCAACCCTAAAATGGCTCCCTTGGTTAGGATAACTTCTTCCCTGCTCCCAAATCCACCCTTCATCCATCTCAATTATCCCATTCCCCCAAGATCCCCCCAATCCTCCCCTTCTTCCTTCTCTTTCCCCATCTCCCCTACCTCCCAATCCACCCCAACCCCCCTGCTCCCAACTTTTGCCCAGTGATCTTGTCAACTTCCAGTATCCAGGAGGATAACTATATGTTTTTCTTTGGGTTCACCTTCTTATTTAGGATCACCAACTATAGGCTCAATGTCCTTTATTTATGGATAGAATCTGCTTATGAGTGAATACATACCACATTCCTCTTTTTTAGGTCTGGGTTAGCTCTCTCAGGATAGTGTTTTCAATTTCCATCCATTTGCATGCAAAATTCAAGATGTCATTTTTTTTTTTTACCGCTGAATAGAACTCTAAAGTATATATATATATATATGCCACGCCTGCTGTATTCATTCTTCTATTGAGAGGCACCTAGGTTGTTTCCAGGT
>NW_024544416.1:0-33429 GCF_018167655.1 Microtus oregoni | reverse complement strand
CCTATTAAAACACAAATTTTTTATAAAGGATAACCAAGGGTAAACCTGTCATTTCAAATTACCATTCCTTTCACTGAGATGTGATCAGTAGATTTGAGTTTGCTGAGTGATTATTGCTCCTGGGGAGATTTCCTTACTTACATTGGATGGTGAGGTATAAAACCAACATTCAAAAACAGTTGCCAAACAGGAAACATAACAGCTATTTGTGGGGATAACTGTCACTCACACACTTCACCTCAGATAGGTTGAGACATTCATACTGTGAAGTTTTGCCCGGATCTTGCAAAATACATGGATGGTGGAGCACAGTCTACTTCATCCGTATCTATGAGATTAGATAAATGTAGCAATTTGGATTCAATGCTCCATAATTACCTCTATGAGTCTTACAGTGCATGTGTGGTATGACCCTCAAATCTGTGGGAACCAAAGTCCCTTCTTTGTCATATGCTAACCCAAATTTTCTTCTTTTTATATATCAAACCATATTCCTTTTCTGGCCTCTATCCCTATAGTATACAAAATGTCAGATTTTCCATCTTCAACACCAAAGAGTCTTCTGTGTCATATACCCACCTAAATCAATTTTCTAGGCCTCAACTTGAAATTTGAGTTCAAGGTGTGGTTCATACAATACATTCAATCAAATCCATCTTTATCGTAAATTCATGAAAATTGTTTATCTGCCATCAAACTTTGAAACACCATAATCTCTCCCATACAATATACCAACCCAATCTCTCTCTCTCTCTCTCTCTCTCTCTCTCTCTCTCTCTATCTCTCTCTCTCCCCACTGTTGCTGCCCTCATCCTTATGAGACCACATCCCTCCTTTGTCATCTGCCTATCCACACTACCTCTCTTGCCATATAGCCAATATTTCTTCCCTAAATCCTTATCAGACACAAATCTCTCCCTTTCATTCAACCAAGTGAACTCCCTCTCTCGCCATGTACCCACTATTTCTGGACCCATCCTTCCAAGACACTCATTCCTCCTTAGCCATACACCAAACCTAATACTCTCTCATAATTTTTCCACCATTTCTTCCCCCAAACGTTGTGATGGCCCAATCTGCCCCATGTCATGTACTCACCCAAACTCCCTCGCTAGCCATATATCCACCATGTCTGCCCCCATCCTGCTGTGACCCAAATCCTTCTCTTGTCATATGCCCACTGAAAATTCTTCTATTTTCATGTAACCACACAATTTCCTGTCTTGTGATGTAACCACCATTTCTTCCCCCAAACATGTCAGACCCAAATATATACATGTTTATAAGCCCAACAAAACCCCCTCTTGACATATACCCACCCACACTATGTTTCATGAAATATACCAATTATTTCTGCCCCAAACCTTAAGAGACCCAAACACCCCCTGGTCATACAGCTACCCAAACTCCTCTCTGGGCATATAACCATCATTTTGCCACCAGCATTGTGAGACCCTAATCTCTCCATTGTCGTATGCCCATCCAAAGTATTTTTCTTGCTACATACTCACCATTGCTGCCCCTAAAGTGTATAAGACCCAAATCCCTCCCTTGTCATTTACCCAGCATACTCCCTCTGTTGCTATATATCCACCATTTCTGACCCTATCTTTCTGAGACCCTAATCCCACCCTTCATATAATAACCCAAACTCCTCTCTTAACAGATACTCATGATTTCTGCCACCTGAGTATTTGAGAATCAAATCCTTCCCTTGTCATGTACCCACCCAAATGTCTCTTATCATTTACCCATCATTACACTCTCCAAAGTATATGAGATCCAACTCCCTTCCCTGGCATTACCCAACCATATTCCCACGCTTTCCAAGCTCTCACCATTACTGCCCCAAAATTTTGGAGACACAAACCCCTCACTTGTCTTCTACAAACACAAAATCCCCCTCTTCAAGGCACCCACCATTGATGCCCAAACTTTTGGAGACACAAATCCCTCCCTTTTATCCTACCCACCAAAACTCCCTCTCTTCCATGCAACCACAATTGATGCCCAAACCTTTGGAGACCGAAATCCCTCCCTTGTCTTCTACCCACCCAAACTCCCTCTCTTTCCATGCACTCACCATTACTGCTCCAAACATATGGAAACCCAAATCCCTCCCTTGTCTTCTTCCCACCCGAACTCCCCCTCTTCCATGCACCCACCATTGTTGCCCAAACCTTTGGAGACCCAAATCCCACCCTTTTTTCTTCCAACCCAAACATCCCCATTTTCATGCACCCACCATTGATGCCCAAACCTTTGGAGACCCAAATCCCTCCCTTGTCTTCTACCCACCCATGCTCCCTTTCTTTTCATGCACTCACCATTACTGCCCCAAAATCCCCCTCATCCAGGCACCCACCAATGGTGCCCAACCGTTTGGAGACAAAAATCCCTCCCTTGTCTTCTTCCCACCCAAACTCCCCCTCTTCCATGCACCCATCATTGATGCCCAAACCTTTAAAAACACAAATCCCTCCCTTGTCTCCTACACACCCAAACTCCCTTTCTTCCATGCACCCACAAGTGATGCCCAAACCTTTGGAGACACAAATCCCTCCCTTGTCTTCTACCAACCCAAGTTCCCTTTCTTTTCATGCACTCACCATTACTGCCCAAATCCTTTGGAGACACAAATCCCTTCCTTGTCTTCTATCCACCCTAACTCCCCCTCTTCCATGCACCCACCATTGATGACCAATTCTTTGGAGACCCAAATCCCTCCCTTGTCATTTTCCCACCCAAACTCCCTTTCTTTTCATGCCCTCACCATTACTGCCCCAAAACTTTGGAGACCCAAATCCCTCCCTTGTCTTCTTCCCACCCAAACTCCCCGTCTTCCATGCACCCACCATTGATGCCCAAACCTTTGGAGACACAAATCCCTCCCTTGTCTCCTACCCACCAAAACTCCCTCTCTTTCCATGCTCTCACCGTTAAAGCCACAAAATTTTGGAGACCCTAATCCCTCCCTTGTCTTCTTCCCACACAAACTCGCCTCTTTTATGCACCCACAATTAATGCCCAAACCTTTGTAGACCCAAATCCCTCCCTTGTCTTCTACCAACCCAAACTCCCCCTCTTTCCATGAACCCACTATGACTGTCCCAAACCTAGTGAAGAACAAATCTCTCCATTGCCATTCACCCACCCATCTTCCCTCTCTTCTCCTATAACCATCATTTTTCCTTCCCTTTCCTGGTTTCGCCTTTAGTCACTGTAAAAGACACATAGCTTTTCAACTAAATTGAATTTATTTTCAATTTAAGAAATTTATACCAATGCAATTTTCTTTGTCATATTTGGGCATTCCCCGTCTTCATGATAGCCATCTTATTGGCTCTCCCCCTCATCGGCTGCTGCGACCACACTTGCTTCTCCAGTAGTGTGCACCTCGGCTTCCTTTTCAGGCTCCTCCTCCTTAGGTTCAGGCATTGCAGTAACAGCTTTCACTTTGTTTATCTTCCGTTCAAGGGCAGCTGCCTCTTCGGCCTCCCTCTTTCTCTTGTTCCTCTTCTTTGAGGAGTGCTTCCGGTGTTTGCTTTTCTTGTGTGCCTGGAATGGCAAGAGGTGAACACAAGAATTAGTTAATAGAGGGAGAAGTCAGGAGAGGCAAGTGAAGGACACTTTGTCGGAAGAGGTGAGAATTGATAAGGGATTTATGCCAGGAAGGAGAGAGGTAGTGACTTTAGGTAAGAGTAAATGAGTAGAGGAGGGAGCTCCAGTAGGGTTCGTCAACGCACCTTTCTGCACGACATGTAAGGTGGATACTGCTTTAGAGCTGCCTTTGTCTTCACCATAAGGACTGGCCCATTTGCTGCCATCAGAACATCACTACTGGATGTTGGGAGGTCCATGTCGGACAGTGATTCCTTAGGTTCCTTTGCTGGACTCTCCATCACCAAGTCGCGTGAGCGCGTGTTGTTTCTCCCTCGAGGGGCTGTGAACAACTGGCAGAGTAGGGAAGGCCACACCCTCAGACCTGAGTCATCATCAAGGTCTCGACCAATAGTAGGTGAGCTTGTGCTCTGACATCACAAAGCCTGGTTCTGACCCACAAGAATGCCTGGGGAAGGAAGGAACAAATAGTGGACTGTACCACTCCTGACACTTTGATGATAGGGGGAAGATATTGAGAAGGCAAAGAGAGTTTGGGTTTAGATGGAGACTTTGTTTAATAACTCTAAGGCAAATTTTCCACCTCAACCTTTTTTACATATCTACCTTTGTTGTGGTAGAACACATGACAGATCATTTGCTTCTCCAAATTCTTCAACAATACTATCCCTGTCAATGGTTTAGTCCAAAATGTCCACCTCAATCTTTGGCTAGTATCTTGAATGTCTTCCCTAAAATCATTCCCAAATAACATTCCTACTCCATGGCTTAGCCTGTTGACCGTACACACACACACACTCACACACACATACACACACACACACACACACACACACACACACACACACACGAATACTTGCATCTCCACATTCCTCTGTACCTAATGAATATATGCAAACCATTTTCCATATCTTGTCTGGCTGTGTAGCAACAAATCATGGCCTCCAGGCTTCCACCTTATCCCAAGTCAGGTGACCCAGCCTAGCCTCAATATCTCTTTTACTGTGGTGAGCATACAGCCTCCTTTAATATACTCACTCACCTAAGGAGGCTTTCTACAACCAACATAAGCCCAGTCCATAACCAGGGTTCTCCTATCTTGTGGTGTCTAGCCTATTGAGAATATCACACAGTATTAGACACTTGATTTTTAACATTCTGTTATGTATAACCTGGAAACCATAAGAAATGTTCAATCTTGGTCTGGACTCCTTGCCTTATAGTAGTGAATTTTAGGCTTCAACATGTTGCAGCCTATTTAGAACATTTTTCCTATATTATAGAGAACATCTGGGCTACAGCCAGATATAATCCTATTTAGATAAACCAACAGGGGTCTTAGAGTTGCCCATACCTCTTCACACCATACCCAGACTTCCTATGTCCCCCTCCAGGATTTATCCAGGTGAAGATATCCATACTCTGTAATTGGTTTTCCATATTCAGTGGAATTTATCCTAGATTGAATAGTCCCTGTCCCATCAAAGAATGGACCCTTGCACTCTGCAGAAGTGATTTGTGGCATGTTTTAGGGACACAAATCTCAAAACACAGCATGATCCCACCAGCTACTACTATTCTGTAGCCAACACTGAGAGTTCCCCAACACTTATCATACCTGTACTGGCTAATGGAATAACCCCACTCCTTATGAAAAGTTATCGTGTCCTCCTAAAGTTCGAACCTAGTGAATATTTCCTGTTCCAAATACTGTTTTTCCACATCCCTCCAAACATAGCTCATATTGATGTGGGATTCCCTTTTGTATATCTATGTATCATTATGATCCATACCAGTAAGGCTCTCACTGGTAGCTGCTGGTTTTCTCCTTCAGCAGCTACATGGCATCTCCCTGACTCTGCCTACTTTCTCTCTATATCTCTGTTCAGATTTCCTGCCTGGCTATATTCTACTAATCGATTACCCAAAGCATCTTCTTGAATAACCAATGGTAATAAAACATATTCATAGCATATAGGATTCCTAGTCCCATCAAATCCTCCTGTACTGTAGACAACATATACATTCCCACTGAGACAACCCCAACCTCATCAAACCACAGGATCTCTGGCTGACTACATAATATCACAGCATGCCAAGACTGTCCAAATCCTTCTACAATGCCAAGAGAAGTAAGTGCACCTTTCGAGCAGATAATTCTTTTCCTACTCCAGTAGAGTCCAGACCTGATGAAACATCCAGTGAGAACTCTAAAAGAGCTGTTTTCTCACACTTATAGTGACTTTTAGCTGTTTGCTGAGTTCCAAACCCTAGGCTCCATCTTAGTCCTACCGTGCTTTGATAGATAGTTCTAAGCTTCTGCTGGCACTTTGCCTCCAACTTGCCTTGTCCTAGCACATTCTTTTGTGCTGTATCCAGCATCTACATTCCCAACAGTAACCATCCTACCTGAATCCATCGGCAGGATGATTCCGATGCCTAAACCACTTCATTATATAACCAGACATCCCACAACCACCAGGACCCAACTTTAGCCCATTGAGTAACCCACTACACACAAATGAATATTTGATTTTCCACTTGCTGTCTGACTTACAGCTGCCTCATGTGCCTTGCATTTGCAAATTTTAGGCCTGTGAAGGTTTTCAAAGCCTTCAGCCAAGACTAGGTCCAGCAACTCCTTCTTTGGTATAGTCAACAGTTAGGCTCCCCTGAATTTAACACACCTACACCCATGCATGAAATAGTTGCCCTGCTTTCACAACTCCATTTCCAATCCAGACTTTCCATATCTTCCCCAAAGACCAAGCCCAGAATATTTCCCTTACCAGATAGCGTTTCCCCATATGCCAACAAACAGGTCATAAGTCACTACAAGTGTCCAAGTCTAGTTTTTGCCACTGATATTCTTGCATGTTGTAGTAATGCTCACAGGATTCAACAGAGTTCCAAATGCGAGGGCCGAATCCCAGCATCTACTCCTGTCCTCCAACCAACATACATTGTCCTACAAGGACCTGCGCTGCTTGAATCTACATATAGTACTCATTTTGCTAACTATCTTACCCGAATCCAAATTCTGTATTCCTGAGTCCTCCACCATGGTATGGCCTGGTAAGTACTCACTCCCTCACAACCAGATATTTCATATTCTATCTCTACCTGGATCTAGCCTCCTTCACAAAGTCATTGTACAAATTTAGTTTGATCACCTAAGTAGCAATATCTAGGCTTCTATAATTTCGGAAATCCCATATCTTGGCCTTCCACGTGTGCGATTGCCGACATACATGCAGCAGACAAGTTGCTACCTTCACCCACCCACAGTACCCTCTGTGTTACCTGCAGCACCCTACTCCACCACATTCCTAATGTTCTCCTCCAGGAACTGGCTTCTTATATATGCCACCAACCAATACTTGTTTTCCATATCCATCTGTATCTAGCTTGAGTTTAACAGCCAGCACCCCTGCATAATCTGGCTGTTTGCCTCTTGATTCAAGGGTCTTCTCGGGAGTATGGTCCCAAATAACTCAGCTCAGACTATTCTCAGGAATCCTCCTTTTCTGTCGTGAACATCTAGGCTTTGCTAGCACTTACCCTGCACTAGTACATCCACGGGACACTTTAGGTACAATATAGAACATTATTCCTTATTCAGATTTTCTATGTCTTCCCAGGTTTTAACTTGTTTAGTTTAGTTACCCACTCAGTACTTTGTACATAGAGGGCTTGATCTACCCAAGTTGCAACAACCAGTGTCCTTGTCTTCTCCAGCTGCCTCCATAGCAATCTCCGGCATTCTTAGACCCATCACCTTTTTCTGTGCGGTTGACACCATCTAGATTCCCACAAAGACTATCAGTCTCTCATAGAACCAGAGGAGTTGTGGCTGCCCTACATGACCATTCTATCCCCAGACTATCAGAATACTCCTCCATCGTCTAGATTTCAGAGCACTGCTCTGCATCCTATCATTGTTTTTCTAATCCAGTGGAGTCCAGACTGGATGGAACATCCAGTGTCATCCCTAGATTTCAATAGTAGTGACTTCTAGCTGTTGGTAGGGTTCCAAATCCTTTGTTCCATCTTAGTCCCACCATGGTCTCTTAGGCTGAATGCAACATATAGTGTCATGCATGAATCTCCTGTAACAACACTTACACACAGGACACTCTAGGCTACCTATACAACACAACTTAATACCCAGATTACCCAGAATACCCATGTACTCCCCAGAGTCAAGCCTGTAGAGTAACACCAAATGTACTCATCATACATGATTTTCTACAACTTGCTGAATTGATCACAGTACTTTAGCCTACATAGACAACCTATAACACATAACAGGTGCCTCTAGGATTCAGTAGGGTGTAAAATCTCACACCCCAGCACAGCCCCTCCATCTATTCATGTGCTATAGTTAACATTTAGTTTTTCTACAATAGTTGTCCTATCTATGGCCACAGGACTAGATGTTCACTATACCATGGCACTCTATACACAAACTTCCCATCCACTCCCCAGAGTCTAGTTACTGAAACTCCAAACACAACCCAATATTTCTGTTTTCATGTCATGCAAAACATAAATCCCATGCTGCATGCAGTTTGGCACAGATGTCTGGACTCCTAGCCTTGCTTTAATGACCCCTAGAATTCAACAAGGTCCCCATTCCTTGGCCCTAGCCTATGCCAAGCATTTTGTCCTTGGCTGTAGCCTACATCTATGCTCCCATAGGGATGTACCCTAGCCCTGTCTACCCACATCTACTTTCAGAAAGCCTTGTGACACATAAAATACACCAATAAATACACAGACTTCCTGTGGTCTCCTCCTGGGTGAGCCTGGTGTTTACATCCCTATCTGACATTTTATTTTCTGGCGTAACTAGAATGGTCGAACATCCAGTGACCATGACTAGTGTGGCTATGAGTTCCTTGTAAATGATGGCTCTAGGCTTCTGCAGACTCTGGTTCCTCCAACTGACCTTGTCCTAGCCTATTCCTTTGTGCTATATCCAACTTCCATACTCTCAACTTGAACCATTCTACCTTCATTCAATCACAAGTGACATTTAAATGATTAAGCCACCTATCTTTGTCCCTAGACATCCCACATGCTCGGCCTCCAGGGTTTAGCCTAGTGAGTAATAACCAACACAAACATGAATACTTGTTTTTCCACATGCAGCCTGACCTACTAGAACCACATTTGCCTTCCATTTGCGAGCTTTAGGAATCTACAGGTTTGAATGTTTGCAGACAAGCTTAGGCCCAGAAACTTCTACTATGCTTTAGTGAACAGCTAGGCTCCCTCTGCACTAAACGTTCTTGCACACATGCCCAGACTGTCCATATCCTCCTACAAAGACTATAGAGGTATGCACCCTTCTGCAGAGATAATTGTTTTCCCAAACTAGTATAGTCCAGACAATCTAGTGGCATCCCTAGAATAGTGCTTGTTCTCCCTCGCAATGACTTAGTTATATCTACCTATCTGTCTATCTATCTATCTATTTTTAATTCAAGAGAAGGCTTCTCTACGTAACTTTGAAGTCTATTTTTGCACTAGCTCTGTAGACCAGGTTGGCTTCACACTCACAGAGATCCTCCTGCCTCTGCCTCCCAAGTGCTATGATTAAAGACATGCACCACCACCACCCATCCTTGTAGTGACTTCTAACTTTTGTCAATGTACAAAATCCTTTGCTTCATGTTCTTCTTTGCTATAGGTAAGATCTTGGTTCCTGCATGAAGTTCCTGTTACAACACTTAGCCACAGAACACTGTGTGCGGCCTATACAACCCAACTCTGTACTCAGATTCCCCATGACCTCTCCAGAGTCAGGCCTGTTAATTATCCCTAACATACTCATCATAAATGTTTTTGCACATCCTGCTGAATCTATACCAGTACCCCAGCCTAGACAAACAAGTTATACTTCAGAGCAGAGGCCTTCAGGCTTCATCATGGTCCCAAATCTCATACACCCCCAATTTCAGTGCTATAAGGAACAATTAGAGTGCCACTAGTACTTGCCCTATCCACAGGCACAGGACTAGATGTTGACTATACTACCCCTCTCTATACACAAACTTTCTGTGTTCTCTTCCAGGGCCTAGTCTATTGGATAATCCACATACATCCCAATATTTCTGTTTTCATATCCTGTAGCGTGTAAATCATGAGCCTTAGGCAGTGCCACCATAGTAGCCTGAAATCTTTGCCTTGCAGTAATGATCTCTAACTTCAACAAAGTCCTAAATCCTAGTTCCCAGTTTAGTCCCAGTATTTCATCCTTTGCTCTAGCCTACATGGTGTGCTCCTGGGAGGATCATCAGTCGTCGTACCAAACTAAGAATATTGCATACTATATTAATGAACAACCTAGAAAGATATGTCCATGAATGCAATAGTGGTACAAACTTTCTGGGAATAATCAGCTCCTTAAGAGTGAATTTAAGGTCTACGCTATAGAAAGCAACACATGCCTGCTGCTGTAAGCTTTGTCGAGAACATATGGTTATGGAGATCCAAGGCCCCAGTATTGAACCTCATACTATTATTTTGTTAAATGAATGAAGTATCAAGCTTCACTCTACATTCATACCTCGATAACTACAGATTAGTGCAGTTCTCAGACCTCCTCAGAGACCTTGGTGCAGTAGATTATGTTTAAAAAAGACATTCACAACTGGTCATCCTGGAAAAAAAATGAGAGTATGTGCAATGGGATATTTGTAGCCCTCTCTTCAAGACTCAGGTACCATTGCAGGGAGCATTTAAAAAGATTTTATGAGTCTGAGGCTGCAGATGCCAAGAGTGAAATTGTGATCTCAAGACATGACAGAGTCATTGCTCTCACAAATACAGAGCCATCGTGATTGCATGCAAAGGCCTGTGTAAGATGAGGCCAGGTCATATTCCAGTATGCTTGGTGACTAAGCACTCAAATATATGCCAGTATGGTTTCCATCCAAATTAACTCTCACACTTCTCTAGAAGCCACCAACTGTCAGGAGTTTGCCAGTTAGACTCTCGAGCCCTCCTACAGTGCATCTTTGACTATGGGGGATGTCTCAGAAGTCTGTACCTCTAACTGACAAACTACTGACAGTTGCTGGCTTCTAGAGAAATGTGACAGTTAATGAAAGGGAATGAAAAACAGGCTCTCATGTACTTGAATACTTACTTAGTTACCAAGAAGTGCAACTGTTTGGGAAATTAGGAGGTGTGACCATGATGGAATGCATATAGCCTTTGTGGATAATATATGTCACTGAGGGTGGGTTTTGAGGTTTACATTCCCACATCAGGACTCGTCTCTCTCTCTCTCTACCTACTACTGATGAATCAGTTGGTATGGACTCAACAACAGGCCCAGTGCCGTGTTTGCCTGAATCCTGACATGATGATCATGAATTAATTTCCTAAAATTATAGGCAAGCATCCAATTAACTAGTGATAAAGAGATCCAGAGACCCTTTCAAGTCTCTTGCATCTTGAAGTCCTGAACTGAGATTAGAGTTTAGCTAGAGGGACAGGGTATTGACATATAAGCAGTTGTGGTCAGGAGGTGGCATCTACCCTCCCTTAGCTCACCCATCATTGTCTAATTGTTAGTCTTATCTGGCAAGGTGGTTTGATAGTAGGAATTGTGTGAAATCTCTTTAAGTAGACAAGGTTTTCCTTTGGGTAGAGAACATTGCTTTACATGGCATGAGATTTCTGTAGAAATACTCATTACGTTGAAGTAAATGATTTGACTGTTCTGATAGATCAAGCTACACAATTGTCTCATTAGTATATCCTCATTTCTGCTAGGCCTGTTATGTAAGCAGCCCATTCTAAAAGCCCTATTAAAACACAAATTTTTTATAAAGCATAACCAAGGGTAAACCTGTCACTTCAAATTACCATTCCTTTCACTGAGATGTGATCAGTAGATTTGAGTTTGCTGGGTGATTATTGCTCCTGGGGAGATTTCCTTACTTACATTGGATGGTGAGGTATAAAACCAACATTCAAAAAAAGTTGCCAAACAGGAAATATAACAGCTATTTGTGGGGATAACTGTCACTCACACACTTCACCTCAGATAGGTTGAGACATTCATACTGTGAAGTTTTGCCCGGATCTTGCAAAATACATGGATGGTGGAGCACAGTCTTCTTCATCCGTATCTATGAGATTAGATAAATGTAGCAATTTGGATTCAATGCTCCATAATTACCTCTATGAGTCTTACAGTGCATGTGTGGTATGACCCTCAAATCTGTGGGAACCAAAGTCCCTTCTTTGTCATATGCTAACCCAAATTTTCTTCTTTTTATATATCAAACCATATTCCTTTTCTGGCCTCTATCCCTATAGTATACAAAATGTCAGATTTTCCATCTTCAACACCAAAGAGTCTTCTGTGTCATATACCCACCTAAATCAATTTTCTAGGCCTCAACTTGAAATTTGAGTTCAAGGTGTGGTTCATACAATACACGCAATCAAATCCATCTTTATCGTAAATTCATGAAAATTGTTTATCTGCCATCAAACTTTGAAAAACCATAATCTCTCCCATATCATATACCAACCCAATCTCTCTCTCTCTCTCTCTCTCTCTCTCTCTCTCTCTCTCCCCACTGTTGCCGCCTTCATCCTTATGAGACCACATCCCTCCTTTGTCATCTGCCTATCCACACTACCTCTCTTGCCATATAGCCAATATTTCTTCCCTAAAACCTTATCAGACACAAATCTCTCCCTTTCATTCAACCAAGTGAACTCCCTCTCTTGCCATGTACCCACTATTTCTGGACCCATCCTTCCAAGACACTCATTCCTCCTTAGCCATAAACCAAACCTAATACTCTCTCTTATAATGTTTCCACCATTTCTTCCCCCAAACGTTGTGATGGCCCAATCTGCCCCATGTCATGTACTCACCCAAACTCCCTCGCTAGCCATATATCCACCATGTCTGCCCCCATCCTGCTGTGACCCAAATCCTTCTCTTGCCATATGCCCACTGAAAATTCTTCTATTTTCATGTAACCACACAATTTCCTGTCTTGTGATGTAACCACCATTTCTTCCCCCAAACATGTCAGACCCAAATATATCCATGTTTATAAGCCCAACAAAACCCCCTCTCTTGACATATACCCACCCAAACTCTGTTTCATGAAATATACCAATTTTTTCTGCCCCAAACCTTAAGAGACCCAAACACCCCCTGGTCATACAGCTACCCAAACTCCTCTCTGGGCATATACCCATCATTTTGCCACCAGCTTTGTGAGACCCTAATCTCTCCATTGTCGTATGCCCATCCAAAGTATTTCTTTTGCTACATACTCACCATTGCTGCCCCTAAAGTGTATAAGACCCAAATCCCTCCCTTGTCATTTACCCAGCATACTCCCTCTGTTGCTATATATCCACCATTTCTGACCCAATCTTTCTGAGACCCTAATCCCACCCTTCATATAATAACCCAAACTCCTCTCTTAACAGATACTCATGATTTCTGCCACCTGAGTATTTGAGAATCAAATCCTTCCCTTGTCATGTACCCACCCAAATGTCTCTTATCATTTACCCATCATTACACTCTCCAAAGTATATGAGATCCATCTCCCTTCCCTGGCATTACCCACCCATATTCCAACTCTTTCCAAGCTCTCACCATTACTACCCCAAAATTTTGGAGACACAAACCCCTCCCTTGTCTTCTACCCACACAAAATCCCCCTCTTCAAGGCACCCACCATTGATGCCCAAACTTTTGGAGACACAAATCCCTCCTTTTTTCCTACCCACCCAAACTCCCTCTCTTCCATGCACCCACAATTGATGCCCAAACCTTTGGAGACCCAAATCCCTCCCTTGTCTTCTACCCACCCAAACTCACTGTCTTTCCATGCACTCACCATTACTGCTCCAAACATATGGAAACCCAAATCCCTCCCTTGTCTTCTTCCCACCCAAACTCCCCCACTTCCATGCACCCACCATTGTTTCCCAACCCTTAGGAGATCCAAATCCCAACCTTGTCTTCTTCCCACCCGAACTCCCCCTCTTCCATGCACCCACCATTGTTGCCCAAACCTTTGGAGACCCAAATCCCACCCTTGTCTTCTTCCAACCCAAACATCCCCACTTTCATGCACCCACCATTGATGCCCAAACCTTTGGAGACCCAAATCCCTCCCTTGTCTTCTACCCACCCATGCTCCCTTTCTTTTCATGCACTCACCATTACTGCCCCAAAATCCCCCTCATCCAGGCACCCACCAATGATGCCCAAACGTTTGGAGACAAAAATCCCTCCCTTGTCTTCTTCCCACCCAAACTCCCCCTCTTCCATGCACCCATCTTTGATGCCCAAACCTTTAAAAACACAAATCCCTCCCTTGTCTCCTACACACCCAAACTCCCCTTCTTCCATGCACCCACAAGTGATGCCCAAACTTTTGGAGACACAAATCCCTCCCTTGTCTTCTACCAACCCATGTTCCCTTTCTTTTCATGCACTCACCATTACTGCCCAAATCCTTTGAAGACACAAATCCCTTCCTTGTCTTCTATCCACCCTAACTCCCCCTCTTCCATGCACCCACTATTGATGACCAATTCTTTGGAGACCCAAATCCCTCCCTTGTCATCTTCCCACCCAAATTCCCTTTCTTTTCATGCCCTCACCATTACTGCTCCAAAACTTTGGAGACCCAAATCCCTCCCTTGTCTTCTTCCCACCCAAACTCCCCGTCTTCCATGCACCCACCATTGATGCCCAAACCTTTGGAGACACAAATCCCTCCCTTGTCTCCTACCCACCAAAACTCCCTCTCTTTCCATGCTCTCACCGTTAAAGCCACAAAATTTTGGAGACCCTAATCCCTCCCTTGTCTTCTTCCCACACAAACTCGCCTCTTTTATGCACCCACAATTAATGCCCAAACCTTTGTAGACCCAAATCCCTCCCTTGTCTTCTACCAACCCAAACTCCCCCTCTTTCCATGAACCCACTATGACTGTCCCAAACCTAGTGAAGAACAAATCTCTCCATTGCCATTCACCCACCCATCTTCCCTCTCTTCTCGTATAACCATCATTTTTCCTTCCCTTTCCTGGTTTCGCCTTTAGTCACTGTAAAAGACACATAGCTTTTCAACTAAATTGAATTTATTTTCAATTTAAGAAATTTATACCAATGCAATTTTCTTTGTCATATTTGGGCATTCCCCGTCTTCATGATAGCCATCTTATTGGCTCTCCCGCTCATCGGCTGCTGCGACCACGCTTGCTTCTCCAGTAGTGTGCACCTCGGCTTCCTTTTCAGGCTCCTCCTCCTTAGGTTCAGGCATTGCAGTAACAGCTTTCACTTTGATTTTCTTCCGTTTGAGGGCAGCTGCCTCTTCGGCCTCCCTCTTTCTCTTGTTCCTCTTCTTTGAGGAGTGCTTCCGGTGTTTGCTTTTCTTGTGTGCCTGGAATGGCAAGAGGTGAACACAAGAATTAGTTAATAGAGGGAGAAGTCAGGAGAGGCAAGTGAAGGACACTTTGTCGGAAGAGGTGAGAATTGATAAGGGATTTATGCCAGGAAGGAGAGAGGTAGTGACTTTAGGTAAGAGTAAATGAGTAGAGGAGGGAGCTCCAGTAGGGTTCGTCAACTCACCTTTCCGCACGACATGTAAGGTGGATACTGCTTTAGAGCTGCCTTTGTCTTCACCATAAGGACTGGCCCATTCGCTGCCATTGGAACATCACTACTGGATGTTGGGAGGTCCATGTCAGACAGTGATTCCTTAGGTTCCTTTGCTAGACTCTCCATCACCAAGTCGCGTGAGCGCGTGTTGTTTCTCCCTCGAGGGATGTGAACAACTGGCAGAGTAGGGAAGGCCACACCCTCAGACCTGAGTCATCATCAAGGTCTCGACAAGTAGTAGGTGAGCTTGTGCTCTGACATCACAAAGCCTGGTTCTGACCCACAAGAATGCCTGGGGAAGGAAGGAACAAATAGTGGACTGTACCACTCCTGACACTTTGATGATAGGGGGAAGATATTGAGAAGGCAAAGAGAGTTTGGGTTTAGATGGAGACTTTGTTGAATAACTCCAAGGCAAATTTTCCACCTCAACCTTTTTTACATATCTACCTTTGTTGTGGTAGAACACATGACAGATCATTTGCTTCTCCAAATTCTTCAACAATACTATCCCTGTCAATGGTTTAGTCCAAAATGTCTGCCTCAATCTTTGGCTAGTATCTTGAATGTCTTCCCTAAAATCATTCCCAAATAACATTCCTACTCCATGGCTTAGCCTGTTGACCGTACACACACACACTCACTCACACATACACACACACACACACACACACACACACACACACACGAATACTTGCATCTCCACATTCCTCTGTACCTAATGAATATACGCAAACCAGTGTCCATATCTTGTCTGGCTGTGTAGCAACAAATCATGGCCTCCAGGCTTCCACCTTATCCCAAGTCAGGTGACCCAGCCTAGCCTCAATATCTCTTTTACTGTGGTGAGCATACAGCCTCCTTTAATATACTCACTCACCTAAGGAGGCTTTCTACAACCAACATAAGCCCAGTCCATAACCAGGGTTCTCCTATCTTCTGGTGTCTAGCCTATTGAGAATATCACACAGTATTAGACACTTGATTTTTAACATTCTGTTATGTATAACCTGGAAACCATAAGAAATGTTCAATCTTGGTCTGGACTCCTTGCCTTATAGTAGTGAATTTTAGGCTTCAACATGTTGCAGCCTATTTAGAACATTTTTCCTATATTATAGAGAACATCTGGGCTACAGCCAGATATAATCCTATTTAGATAAACCAACAGGGGTCTTAGAGTTGCCCATACCTCTTCACACCATACCCAGACTTCCTATGTCCCCCTCCAGGATTTATCCAGGTGAAGATATCCATACTCTGTAATTGGTTTTCCATATTCAGTGGAATTTATCCTAGATTGAATAGTCCCTGTCCCATCAAAGAATGGACCCTTGCACTCTGCAGTAGTGATTTGTGGCATGTTTTAGGGACACAAATCTCAAAACACAGCATGATCCCACCAGCTACTACTATTCTGTAGCCAACACTGAGAGTTCCCCAACACTTATCATACCTGTACTGGCTAATGGAATAACCCCACTCCTTATGAAAAGTTATCGTGTCCTCCTAAAGTTCGAACCTAGTGAATATTTCCTGTTCCAAATACTGTTTTTCCACATCCCTCCAAACATAGCTCATATTGATGTGGGATCCCCTTTTGTATATCTATGTATCATTATGATCCATACCAGTAAGGCTCTCACTGGTAGCTGCTGGTTTTCTCCTTCAGCAGCTACATGGCATCTCCCTGACTCTGCCTACTTTCTCTCTATATCTCTGTTCAGATTTCTTGCCTGGCTATATTCTACTAATCTATTGCCCAAAGCATCTTCTTGAATAACCAATGGTAATAAAACATATTCATAGCATATAGGATTCCTAGTCCCATCAAATCCTCCTGTGCTGTAGACAACATATACATTCCCACTGAGACAACCCCAACCTCATCAAACCACAGGATCTCTGGCTGACTACATAATATCACAGCATGCCAAGACTGTCCAAATCCTTCTACAATGCCAAGAGAAGTAAGTGCACCTTTCGAGCAGATAATTCTTTTCCTACTCCAGTAGAGTCCAGACCTGATGAAACATCCAGTGAGAACTCTAAAAGAGCTGTTTTCTCACACTTACAGTGACTTTTAGCTGTTTGCTGAGTTCCAAACCCTAGGCTCCATCTTAGTCCTACCGTGCTTTGATAGATAGTTCTAAGCTTCTGCTGGCACTTTCCCTCCAACTGGCCTTGTCCTAGCACATTCTTTTGTGCTGTATCCAGCATCTACATTCCCAACAGTAACCATCCTACCTGAATCCATCTGCAGGATGATTCCGATGCCTAAACCACTTCATTATATAACCAGACATCCCACAACCACCAGGACCCAACTTTAGCCAATTGAGTAACCCACTACACACAAGTGAATATTTGATTTTCCACATGCTGTCTGACTTACAGCTGCCTCATGTGCCTTGCATTTGCAAATTTTAGGCCTGTGAAGGTTTTCAAAGCCTTCAGCCAAGACTAGGTCCAGCAACTCCTTCTTTGGTATAGTCAACAGTTAGGCTCCCCTAATTTAACACACCTACACCCATGCATGAAATAGTTGCCCTGCTTTCACAACTCCATTTCCAATCCAGACTTTCCATATCTTCCCCAAAGGCCAAGCCCAGAATATTTCCCCTACCAGATAGCGTTTCCCCATATGCCAACAAACAGATCATAAGTCACTACAAGTGTCCAAGTCTAGTTTTTGCCACTGATATTCTTGCATGTTGTAGTAATGCTCACAGGATTCAACAGAGTTCCAAATGCGAGGGCCGAATCCCAGCATCTACTCCTGTCGTCCAACCAACATACATTGTCCTACAAGGACCTGCGCTGCTTGAATCTACATATAGTACTCATTTTGCTATCTTACCCGAAACCAAATTCTGTATTCCTGAGTCCTCCACCATGGTATGGCCTGGTAAGTACTCACTCCCTCACAACCAGATATTTCATATTCTATCTCTACCTGGATCTAGCCTCTTTCCCAAAGTCATTATACAAATTTAGTTTGATAACCTAAGTAGCAATATCTAGGCTTCTATAATTTCGGAAATCCCATGTCTTGGCCTTCCACGTGTGCGATTGCCGACATACATGCAGCAGACAAGTTGCTACCTTCACCCACCCACAGTACCCTCTGTGTTACCTGCAGCACCCTACTCTACCACATTCCTAATGTTCTCCTCCAGGAACTGGCTTCTTATATAAGCCACCAACCAATACTTGTTCTCCATATCCATCTGCATCTAGCTTGGGTTTAACATCTAGCACCCCTGCATAATCTGGCTGTTTGCCTCTTGAGTCAAGGGTCTTCTAGGGAGAATGGTCCCAAATAACTCAGCTCAGACTATTCTCAGGAATCCTCCTTTTCTGTCGTGAACATCTAGGCTTTGCTAGCACTTACCCTGCACCAATATATGCACGGGACACTTTAAGTACAGTATAGAGCGTTATTCCTTATTCAGATTTTCTATGTCTTCCCAGGTTTTAACTTGTTTAGTTTAGTTACCCACTCAGTACTTTGTACATAGAGGGCTTGATCTACCCAAGTTGCAACAACCAGTGTCCTGGTCTTCTCCAGCTTCCTCTATAGCAATCTCCGGCATTCTTAGACCCATCAACTTTTTCTGTGCTGTTGACAGCATCTAGATTCCCACAAAGACTATCAGTCTCTCATAGAACCAGAGGAGTTGTGGCTGCCCTACATGACCATTCTATCCCCAGACTATCAGAATACTCCTCCATCGTCTAGATTTCAGAGCACTGCTCTGCATCCTATCATTGTTTTTCTAATCCAGTGGAGTCCAGACTGGATGGAACATCCAGCGTCATCCCTAGATTTCAATAGTAGTGACTTCTAGCTTTTGGTAGGGTTCCAAATCCTTTGTTCCATCTTAGTCCCACCATGGTCTCTTAGGCTGAATGCAACATATAGTGTCCTGCATGAATCTCCTGAAACAACCCTTACACACAGGACACTCTAGGCTACCTATACAACACAACTTAATACCCAGATTACCCAGAATACCCATGTACTCCCCAGAGTCAAGCCTGTAGAGTAACACCAAATGTACCCATCATACATGATTTTCTACAACTTGCTGAATTGATCACAGTACTTTAGCCTACATAGACAACCTATAACACATAACAGGTGCCTCTAGGATTCAGTAGGGTGTAAAATCTCACACCCCAGCACAGCCCCTCCATCTATTCATGTGCTATAGTTAACATTTAGTTTTTCTACAATAGTTGTCCTATCTATGGCCACAGGACTAGATGTTCACTATACCATGGCACTCTATACACAAACTTCCTATCCACTCCCCAGAGTCTAGTTACTGAAACTCCAAACACAACCCAATATTTCTGTTTTCATGTCATGCAAAACATAAATCCCATGCTGCATGCAGTTTGGCACAGATGTCTGGACTCCTAGCCTTGCTGTAATGACCCCTAGAATTCAACAAGGTCCCCATTCCTTGGCCCTAGCCTATGCCAAGCATTTTGTCCTTGGCTGTAGCCTACATCTATGCTCCCATAGGGATGTACCCTAGCCCTGTCTACCCACATCTACTTTCAGAAAGCCTTGTGACACATAAAATACACCAATAAATACACAGACTTCCTGTGGTCTCCTCCTGGGTGAGCCTGGTGTTTACATCCCTATCTGACATTTTATTTTCTGGCGTAACTAGAATGGTCTAACATCCAGTGACCATGACTAGTGTGGCTATGAGTTCCTTGTACTTGATGGCTCTAGGCTTCTGCAGACTCTGGTTCCTCCAACTGACCTTGTCCTAGCCTATTCCTTTGTGCTATATCCAAATTCCATACTCTCAACTTGAACCATTCTACCTTCATTCAATCACAAGTGACATTTAAATGATTAAGCCACCTATCTTTGTCCCTAGACATCCCACATGCTTGGCCTCCAGGGTTTAGCCTAGTGAGTAATAACCAACACAAACATGAATACTTGTTTTTCCACATGCAGCCTGACCTACTAGAACCACATTTGCCTTCCATTTGCGAGCTTTAGGCATCTACAGGTTTGAATGTGTGCAGACAAGCTTAGGCCCAGCAACTTCTACTATGCTTTTGTGAACAGCTAGGCTCCCTCTGCACTCAACGTTCTTGCACACATGCCCAGACTGTCCATATCCTCCTACAAAGACTATAGAGGTATGCACCCTTCTGCAGAGATAATTGTTTTCCCAAACTAGTGGAGTCCAGACAATCTAGTGGCATCCCTAGAATAGTGCTTGTTCTCCCTCGCAATGACTTTCTTATATCTACCTATCTGTCTATCTATCTATCTATCTATCTATCTATCTATCTATCTATCTATTTTTAATTCGAGAGAAGGCTTCTCTACGTAACTTTGAAGTCTATTTTTGCACTAGCTCTGTAGACCAGGTTGGCTTCACACTCACAGAGATCCTCCTGCCTCTGCCTCCCAAGTGCTATGATTAAAGTCATGCACCACCACCACCCATCCTTGTAGTGACTTCTAACTTTTGTCAATGTCCGAAATCCTTTGCTTGATGTTCTTCTTTGCTATAGGTAAGATCTTGGTTCCTGCATGAAGTTCCTGTTACAACACTTAGCCACAGAACACTGTGTGCTGCCTATACAACCCAACTCTGTACTCAGATTCCCCATGACCTCTCCAGAGTCAGGCCTGTTAATTATCCCTAACATACTCATCATAAATGTTTTTGCACATCCTGCTGAATCTATACCAGTACCCCAGCCTAGACAAACAACTTATACTTCAGAGCAGAGGCCTTCAGGCTTCATCATGGTCCCAAATCTCATACACCCCCAATTTCAGTGCTATAAGGAACAATTAGAGTGCCACTAGTACTTGCCCTATCCACAGGCACAGGACTAGATGTTGACTATACTACCCCTCTCTATACACAAACTTTCTGTGTTCTCTTCCAGGGGTAGTCTATTGGATATTCCACATACATCCCAATATTTCTGTTTTCATATCCTGTAGCGTGTAAATCATGAGCCTTAGGCAGTGCCACCATAGTAGCCTGAAATCTTTGCCTTGCGGTAATGATCTCTAACTTCATCAAAGTCCTAAATCCTAGTTCCCAGTTTAGTCCCAGTATTTCATCCTTTGCTCTAGCCTACATGGTGTGCTCCTGGGAGGATCATCAGTCGTCGTACCAAACTAAGAATATTGCATAATATATTAATGAACAACCTAGAAAGATATGTCCATGAATGCAATAGTGGTACAAACTTTCTGGGAATAATCAGCTCCTTAAGAGTGAATTTAAGGTCTACTCTACAGAAAGCAACACATGCCTGCTGCTGTAAGCTTTGTCGAGAACACATGGTTATGCAGATCCAAGGCCCCAGTAATGAACCTCATACTATTATTTTGTTAAATGAATGAAGTATCAAGCTTCACTCTACATTCATACCTCGATAACTACAGATTAGTGCAGTTCTCAGACCTCCTCAGAGACCTTGGTGCAGTAGATTATGTTTAAAAAAGACATTCAAAACTGGTCATCCTGGAAAAAAAATGAGAGTATGTGCAATGGGATATTTGTAGCCCTCTCTTCAAGACTCAGGTACCATTGCAGGGAGCATTTAAAAAGATTTTATGAGTCTGAGGCTGCAGATGCCAAGAGTGAAATTGTGATCTCAAGACATGACAGAGTCATTGCTCTCACAAATACAGAGCCGTCGTGATTGCATGCAAAGGCCTGTGTAAGATGAGGCCAGGTCATATTCCAGTATGCTTGGTGACTAAGCACTCAAATATATGCCAGTATGGTTTCCATCCACATTAACTCTCACACTTCTCTAGAAGCCACCAACTGTCAGGAGTTTGCCAGTTAGACTCTCGAGCCCTCCTACAGTGCATCTTTGACTATGGGGGATGGCTCAGAAGTCTGTACCTCTAACTGACAAACTACTGACAGTTGCTGGCTTCTAGAGAAATGTGACAGTTAATGAAAGGGAATGAAAAACAGGCTCTCATGTACTTGAATACTTACTTAGTTACCAAGAAGTGCAACTGTTTGGGAAATTAGGAGGTGTGACCATGCTGGAATGCATATAGCCTTTGTGGATAATATATGTAACTGAGTGTGGGTTTTGAGGTTTACATTCCCACATCAGGCCTCGTCTCTCTCTCTCTCTACCTACTACTGATGAATCAGTTGGTATGGACTCAACAACAGGCCCAGTGCCATGTTTGCCTGAATCCTGACATGATGATCATGAATTAATTTCCTAAAATTATAGGCAAGCATCCAATTAACTAGTGATAAAGAGATCCAGAGACCCTTTCAAGTCTCTTGCATCTTGAAGTCCTGAACTGAGATTAGAGTTTAGCTAGAGGGACAGGGTATTGACATATAAGCAGTTGTGGTCAGAGGGGGCATCTACCCTCCCTTAGCTCACCCATCATTGTCTAATTGTTAGTCTTATCTGGCAAGGTGGTTTGATAGTAGGAATTGTGTGAAATCTCTTTAAGGAGACAAGGTTTTCCTTTGGGTAGAGAACATTGCTTTACCTGGCATGAGATTTCTGTAGAAATACTCATTACGTTGAAGTCAATGATTTGACTGTTCTGATCGATCAAGCTACACAATTGTCTCATTAGTATATCCTCATTTCTGCTAGGCCTGTTATGTAAGCAGCCCATTCTAAAAGCCCTATTAAAACACAAATTTTTTATAAAGGATAACCAAGGGTAAACCTGTCACTTCAAATTACCATTCCTTTCACTGAGATGTGATCAGTAGATTTGAGTTTGCTGGGTGATTATTGCTCCTGGGGAGATTTCCTTACTTACATTGGATGGTGAGGTATAAAACCAACATTCAAAAAAAGTTGCCAAACAGGAAACATAACAGCTAATTGTGGGGATAACTGTCACTCACACACTTCACCTCAGATAGGTTGAGACATTCATACTGTGAAGTTTTGCCCGGATCTTGCAAAATACATGGATGGTGGAGCACAGTCTTCTTCATCCGTATCTATAAGATTAGATAAATGTAGCAATTTGGATTCATTGCTCCATAATTACCTCTATGAGTCTTACAGTGCATGTGTGGTATGACCCTCAAATCTGTGGGAACCAAAGTCCCTTCTTTGTCATATGCTAACCCAAATTTTCTTCTTTTTATATATCAAACCATATTCCTTTTCTGGCCTCTATCCCTTTAGTATACAAAATGTCAGATTTTCCATCTTCAACACCAAAGAGTCTTCTGTGTCATATACCCACCTAAATCAATTTTCTAGGCCTCAACTTGAAATTTGAGTTCAAGGTGTGGTTCACACAATACACGCAATCAAATCCATCTTTATCATAAATTCATGAAAATTGTTTATCTGCCATCAAACTTTGAAAAACCATAATCTCTCCCATATCATATACCAAACAAATCTCTCTCTCTCTCTCTCTCTCTCTCTCTCTCTCTCTCTCTCTCTCCCCACTGTTGCTGCCTTCATCCTTATGAGACCACATCCCTCCTTTGTCATCTGCCTATCCACACTACCTCTCTTGCCATATAGCCAATATTTCTTCCCTAAAACCTTATCAGACACAAATCTCTCCCTTTCATTCAACCAAGTGAACTCCCTCTCTCGCCATGTACCCACTATTTCTGGACCCATCCTTCCAAGACACTCATTCCTCCTTAGCCATACACCAAACCTAATACTCTCTCTTATAATCTTTCCACCATTTCTTCCCCCAAACGTTGTGATGGCCCAATCTGCCCCATGTCATGTACTCACCCAAACTCCCTCGCTAGCCATATATCCACCATGTCTGCCCCCATCCTGCTGTGACCCAAATCCTTCTCTTGCCATATGCCCACTGAAAATTCTTCTATTTTCATGTAACCACACAATTTCCTGTCTTGTGATGTAACCACCATTTCTTCCCCCAAACATGTCAGACCCAAATATATCCATGTTTATAAGCCCAACAAAACCCCCTCTCTTGACATATACCCACCCAAACTCTGTTTCATGAAATATACCAATTTTTTCTGCCCCAAACCTTAAGAGACCCAAACACCCCCTGGTCATACAGCTACCCAAACTCCTCTGGGCATATACCCATCATTTTGCCACCAGCTTTGTGAGACCCTAATCTCTCCATTGTCGTATGCCCATCCAAAGTATTTCTCCTGCTACATACTCACCATTGCTGCCCCTAAAGTGTATAAGACCCAAATCCCTCCCTTGTCATTTACCCAGCATACTCCCTCTGTTGCTATATATGCACCATTTCTGACCCCATCTTTCTGATACCCTAATCCCACCCTTCATATAATAACCCAAACTCCTCTCTTAACAGATACTCATGATTTCTGCCACCTGAGTATTTGAGAATCAAATCCTTCCCTTGTCATGTACCCACCCAAATGTCTCTTATCATTTACCCATCATTACACTCTCCAAAGTATATGAGATCCAACTCCCTTCCCTGGCATTACCCACCCATATTCCCACTCTTTCCAAGCTCTCACCATTACTGCCCCAAAATTTTGGAGACACAAATCCCTCCCTTGTCTTCTACCCACACAAAATCCCCCTCTTCAAGGCACCCACCATTGATGCCCAAACTTTTGGAGACACAAATCCCTCCCTTTTTTCCTACCCACCCAAACTCCCTCTCTTCCATGCACCCACAATTGAGGACCAAACATTTGGAGACCCAAATCCCTCCCGTGTCTTCTACCCACCCAAACTCCCTCTCTTTCCATGCACTCACCATTACTGCTCCAAACATATGGAAACCCAAATCCCTCCCTTGTCTTCTTCCCACCCAAACTCCCCCTCTTCCATGCACCCACCATTGTTTTCCAAACCTTTGGAGACCCAAATCCCATCCTTGTCTTCTTCCCACCCGAACCCCCCCTCTTCCATGCACCCACCATTGTTGCCCAAACCTTTGGAGACCCATATCCCACCCTTGTCTTCTTCCAACCCAAACATCCCCACTTTCATGCACCCACCATTGATGCCCAAACCTTTGGAGACCCAAATCCCTCCCTTGTCTTCTACCCACCCATGCTCCCTTTCTTTTCATGCACTCACCATTACTGCCCCAAAATCCCCCTCATCCAGGCACCCACCAGTGATGCCCAAACGTTTGGAGACAAAAATCCCTCCCTTGTCTTCTTCTCACCCAAACTCCCCCTCTTCCATGCACCCATCATTGATGCCCAAACCTTTAAAAACACAAATCCCTCCCTTGTCTCCTACACACCCAAACTCCCTTTCTTCCATGCACCCACAAGTGATGCCCAAACCTTTGGAGACACAAATCCCTCCCTGGTCTTCTACCAACCCAAGTTCCCTTTCTTTTCATGCACTCACCATTACTGCCCAAATCCTTTGGAGACACAAATCCCTTCCTTGTCTTCTATCCACCCTAACTCCCCCTCTTCCATGCACCCACCATTGATGACCAATTCTTTGGAGACCCAAATCCCTCCCTTGTCATCTTCCCACCCAAACTCCCTTTCTTTTCATGCCCTCACCATTACTGCCCCAAAACTTTGGAGACCCAAATCCCTCCCTTGTCTTCTTCCCACCCAAACTCCCCATCTTCCATGCACCCACCATTGATGCCCAAACCTTTGGAGACACAAATCCCTCCCTTGTCTCCTACCCACCAAAACTCCCTCTCTTTCCATGCTCTCACCGTTAAAGCCACAAAATTTTGGAGACCCTAATCCCTCCCTTGTCTTCTTCCCACACAAACTCGCCTCTTTTATGCACCCACAATTAATGCCCAAACCTTTGTAGACCCAAATCCCTCCCTTGTCTTCTACCAACCCAAACTCCCCCTCTTTCCATGAACCCACTATGACTGTCCCAAACCTAGTGAAGAACAAATCTCTCCATTGCCATTCACCCACCCATCTTCCCTCTCTTCTCCTATAACCATCATTTTTCCTTCCCTTTCCTGGTTTCGCCTTTAGTCACTGTAAAAGACACATAGCTTTTCAACTAAATTGAATTTATTTTCAATTTAAGAAATTTATACGAATGCAATTTTCTTTGTCATATTTGGGCATTCCCCGTCTTCATGATAGCCATCTTATTGGCTCTCCCCCTCATCGGCTGCTGCGACAATGCTCGCTTCTCCAGTAGTGTGCACCTCGGCTTCATTTCAGGCTCCTCCTCCTTAGGTTCAGGCATTGCAGTAAGAGCTTTCACTTTGATTTTCTTCCGTTCGAGGGCAGCTGCCTCTTCGGCCTCCCTCTTTCTCTTGTTCCTCTTCTTTGAGGAGTGCTTCCGGTGTTTGCTTTTCTTGTGTGCCTGGAATGGCAAGAGGTGAACACAAGAATAAGTTAATAGAGGGAGAAGTCAGGAGAGGCAAGTGAAGGACACTTTGTCGGAAGAGGTGAGAATTGATAAGGGATTTATGCCAGGAAGGAGAGAGGTAGTGACTTTAGGTAAGAGTAAATGGGTAGAGGAGGGAGCTCCAGTAGGGTTCGTCAACTCACCTTTCCGCACGACATGTAAGGTGGATACTGCTTTAGAGCTGCCTTTGTCTTCACCATAACGACTGGCCCGTTCGCTGCCATCGGAACATCACTACTGGATGTTGGGAGGTCCATGTCGGACAGTGATTCCTTAGGTCCTTTGCTAGACTCTCCATCACCAAGTCGCGTGAGCGCGTGTTGTTTCTCCCTCGAGGGGCTGTGAACAACTGGCAGAGTAGGGAAGGCCACACCCTCAGACCTGAGTCATCATCAAGGTCTCGACAAGTAGTAGGTGAGCTTGTGCTCTGACATCACAAAGCCTGGTTCTGACCCACAAGAATGCCTGGGGAAGGAAGGAACAAATAGTGGACTGTACCACTCCTGACACTTTGATGATTGGGGGAAGATATTGAGAAGGCAAAGAGAGTTTGGGTTTAGATGGAGACTTTGTTTAATAACTCCAAGGCAAATTTTCCACCTCAACCTTTTTTACATATCTACCTTTGTTGTGGTAGAACACATGACAGATCATTTGCTTCTCCAAATTCTTCAACAATACTATCCCTGTCAATGGTTTAGTCCAAAATGTCCGCCTCAATCTTTGGCTAGTATCTTGAATGTCTTCCCTAAAATCATTCCCAAATAACATTCCTACTCCATGGCTTAGCCTGTTGACCGTACACACACACACTCACACACACATACACACACACACACACACACACACACGAATACTTGCATCTCCACATTCCTCTGTACCTAATGAATATACGCAAACCAGTGTCCATATCTTATCTGGCTGTGTAGCAACAAATCATGGCCTCCAGGCTTCCACCTTATCCCAAGTCAGGTGACCCAGCCTAGCCTCAATATCTCTTTTACTGTGGTGAGCATACAGCCTCCTTTAATATACTCACTCACCTAAGAAGGCTTTCTACAACCAACATAAGCCCAGTCCTTAACCAGGGTTCTCCTATCTTCTGGTGTCTAGCCTATTGAGAATATCACACAGTATTAGACACTTGATTTTTAACATTCTGTTATGTATAACCTGGAAACCATAAGAAATGTTCAATCTTGGTCTGGACTCCTTGCCTTATAGTAGTGAATTTTAGGCTTCAACATGTTGCAGCCTATTTAGAACATTTTTCCTATATTATAGAGAACATGTGGGCTACAGCCAGATATAATCCTATTTAGATAAACCAACAGGGGTCTTAGAGTTGCCCATACCTCTTCACACCATACCCAGATTTCCTATGTCCCCCTCCAGGATTTATCCAGGTGAAGATATCCATACTCTGTAATTGGTTTTCCATATTCAGTGGAATTTATCCTAGATTGAATAGTCCCTGTCCCATCAAAGAATGGACCCTTGCACTCTGCAGTAGTGATTTTTGGCATGTTTTAGGGACACAAATCTCAAAACACAGCATGATCCCACCAGCTACTACTATTCTGTAGCCAACACTGAGAGTTCCCCAACACTTATCATACCTGTACTGGCTAATGGAATAACCCCACTCCTTATGAAAAGTTATCGTGTCCTCCTAAAGTTCGAACCTAGTGAATATTTCCTGTTCCAAATACTGTTTTTCCACATCCCTCCAAACATAGCTCATATTGATGTGGGATTCCCTTTTGTATATCTATGTATCCTTATGATCCATACCAGTAAGGCTCTCACTGGTAGCTGCTGGTTTTCTCCTTCAGCAGCTACATGGCATCTCCCTGACTCTGCCTACTTTCTCTCTATATCTCTGTTCAGATTTCCTGCCTGGCTATATTCTACTAATCGATTGCCCAAAGCATCTTCTTGAATAACCAATGGTAATAAAACATATTCATAGCATATAGGATTCCTAGTCCCATCAAATCCTCCTGTGCTGTAGACAACATATACATTCCCACTGAGACAACCCCAACCTCATCAAACCACAGGATCTCTGGCTGACTACATAATATCACAGCATGCCAAGACTGTCCAAATCCTTCTACAATGCCAAGAGAAGTAAGTGCACATTTCGAGCAGATAATTCTTTTCCTACTCCAGTAGAGTCCAGACCTGATGAAACATCCAGTGAGAACTCTAAAAGAGCTGTTTTCTCACACTTACAGTGACTTTTAGCTGTTTGCTGAGTTCCAAACCCTAGGCTCCATCTTAGTCCTACCGTGCTTTGATAGATAGTTCTAAGCTTCTGCTGGCACTTTCCCTCCAACTGGCCTTGTCCTAGCACATTCTTTTGTGCTGTATCCAGCATCTACATTCCCAACAGTAACCATCCTACCTGAATCCATCTGCAGGATGATTCCGATGCCTAAACCACTTCATTATATAACCAGACATCCCACAACCACCAGGACCCAACTTTAGCCAATTGAGTAACCCACTACACACAAATGAATATTTGATTTTCCACTTGCTGTCTGACTTACAGCTGCCTCATGTGCCATGCATTTGCAAATTTTAGGCCTGTGAAGGTTTTCAAAGCCTTCAGCCAAGACTAGGTCCAGCAACTCCTTCTTTGGTATAGTCAACAGTTAGGCTCCCCTGAATTTAACACACCTACACCCATGCATGAAATAGTTGCCCTGCTTTCACAACTCCATTTCCAATCCAGACTTTCCATATCTTCCCCAAAGACCAAGCCCAGAATATTTCCCCTACCAGATAGCGTTTCCCCATATGCCAACAAACAGATCATAAGTCACTACAAGTGTCCAAGTCTAGTTTTTGCCACTGATATTCTTGCATGCTGTAGTAATGCTCACAGGATTCAACAGAGTTCCAAATGCGAGGGCCGAATCCCAGCATCTACTCCTGTCCTTCAACCAACATACATTGTCCTACAAGGACCTGCGCTGCTTGAATCTACATATAGTACTCATTTTGCTATCTTACCCGAATCCAAATTCTGTATTCCTGAGTATTCCACCATTGTATGGCCTGGTAAGTACTCACTCCCTCACAACCAGATATTTCATATTCTATCTCTACCTGGATCTAGCCTCTTTCCCAAAGTCATTATACAAATTTAGTTTGATCACCTAAGTAGCAATATCTAGGCTTCTATAATTTCGGAAATCCCATATCTTGGCCTTCCACGTGTGCGATTGCCGACATACATGCAGCAGACAAGTTGCTACCTTCACCCACCCACAGTACCCTCTGTGTTACCTGCAGCACCCTACTCCACCACATTCCTAATGTTCTCCTCCAGGAACTGGCTTCTTATATATGCCACCAACCAATACTTGTTTTCCATATCCATCTGCATCTAGCTTGAGTTTAACAGCCAGCACCCCTGCATAATCTGGCTGTTTGCCTCTTGATTCAAGGGTCTTCTCGGGAGTATGGTCCCAAATAACTCAGCTCAGACTATTCTCAGGAATCCTCCTTTTCTGTCGTGAACATCTAGTCTTTGCTAGCACTTACCCTGCACTAGTACATCCACGGGACACTTTAGGTACAATATAGAACATTATTCCTTATTCAGATTTTCTATGTCTTCCCAGGTTTTAACTTGTTTAGTTTAGTTACCCACTCAGTACTTTGTACATAGAGGGCTTGATCTACCCAAGTTGCAACAACCAGTGTCCTTGTCTTCTCCAGCTGCCTCCATAGCAATCTCCGGCATTCTTAGACCCATCAACTTTTTCTGTGCTGTTGACAGCATCTAGATTCCCACAAAGACTATCAATCTCTCATAGAACCAGAGGAGTTGTGGCTGCCCTACATGACCATTCTATCCCCAGACTATCAGAATACTCCTCCATCGTCTAGATTTCAGAGCACTGCTCTGCATCCTATCATTGTTTTTCTAATCCAGTGGAGTCCAGACTGGATGGAACATCCAGTGTCATCCCTAGATTTCAATAGTAGTGACTTCTAGCTGTTGGTAGGGTTCCAAATCCTTTGTTCCATCTTAGTCCCACCATGGTCTCTTAGGCTGAATGCAACATATAGTGTCCTACATGAATCTCCTGTAACAACACTTACACACAGGACACTCTAGGCTACCTATACAACACAACTTAATACCCAGATTTCCCAGAATACCCATGTACTCCCCAGAGTCAAGCCTGTAGAGTAACACCAAATGTACTCATCATACATGATTTTCTACAACTTGCTGAATTGATCACAGTACTTTAGCCTACATAGACAACCTATAACACATAACAGGTGCCTCTAGGATTCAGTAGGGTGTAAAATCTCACACCCCAGCACAGCCCCTCCATCTATTCATGTGCTATAGTTAACATTTAGTTTTTCTACAATAGTTGTCCTATCTATGGCCACAGGACTAGATGTTCACTATACCATGGCACTCTATACACAAACTTCCTATCCACTCCCCAGAGTCTAGTTACTGAAACTCCAAACACAACCCAATATTTCTGTTTTCATGTCATGCAAAACATAAATCCCATGCTGCATGCAGTTTGGCACAGATGTCTGGACTCCTAGCCTTGCTGTAATGACCCCTAGAATTCAACAAGGTCCCCATTCCTTGGCCCTAGCCTATGCCAAGCATTTTGTCCTTGGCTGTAGCCTACATCTATGCTCCCATAGGGATGTACCCTAGCCATGTCTACCCACATCTACTTTCAGAAAGCCTTGTGACACATAAAATACACCAATAAATACACAGACTTCCTGTGGTCTCCTCCTGGGTGAGCCTGGTGTTTACATCCCTATCTGACATTTTATTTTCTGGCGTAACTAGAATGGTCGAACATCCAGTGACCATGACTAGTGTGGCTATGAGTTCCTTGTACTTGATGGCTCTAGGCTTCTGCAGACTCTGGTTCCTCCAACTGACCTTGTCCTAGCCTATTCCTTTGTGCTATATCCAACTTCCATACTCTCAACTTGAACCATTCTACCTTCATTCAATCACAAGTGACATTTAAATGATTAAGCCACCTATCTTTGTCCCTAGACATCCCACATGCTCGGCCTCCAGGGTTTAGCCTAGTGAGTAATAACCAACACAAACATGAATACTTGTTTTTCCACATGCAGCCTGACCTACTAGAACCACATTTGCCTTCCATTTGCGAGCTTTAGGCATCTACAGGTTTGAATGTGTGCAGACAAGCTTAGGCCCAGCAACTTCTACTATGCTTTAGTGAACAGCTAGGCTCCCTCTGCACTCAACGTTCTTACACACATGCCCAGACTGTCCATATCCTCCTACAAAGACTATAGAGGTATGCACCCTTCTGCAGAGATAATTGTTTTCCCAAACTAGTGGAGTCCAGACAATCTAGTGGCATCCCTAGAATAGTGCTTGTTCTCCCTCGCAATGACTTACTTATATCTACCTATCTGTCTATCTATCTATCTATTTTTAATTCGAGAGAAGGCTTCTCTACGTAACTTTGAAGTCTATTTTTGCACTAGCTCTGTAGACCAGGTTGGCTTCACACTCACAGAGATCCTCCTGCCTCTGCCTCCCAAGTGCTATGATTAAAGTCATGCACCACCACCACCCATCCTTGTAGTGACTTCTAACTTTTGTCAATGTCCGAAATCCTTTGCTTCATGTTCTTCTTTGCTATAGGTAAGATCTTGGTTCCTGCATGAAGTTCCTGTTACAACACTTAGCCACAGAACACTGTGTGCGGCCTATACAACCCAACTCTGTACTCAGATTCCCCATGACCTCTCCAGAGTCAGGCCTGTTAATTATCCCTTACATACTCATCATAAATGTTTTTGCACATCCTGCTGAATCTATAAGACTACCCCAGCCTAGACAAACAACTTATACTTCAGAGCAGAGTCCTTCAGGCTTCATCATGGTCCCAAATCTCATACACCCCCAATTTCAGTGCTATAAGGAACAATTAGAGTGCCACTAGTACTTGCCCTATCCACAGGCACAGGACTAGATGTTGACTATACTACCCCTCTCTATACACAAACTTTCTGTGTTCTCTTCCAGGGGTAGTCTATTGGATATTCCACATACATCCCAATATTTCTGTTTTCATATCCTGTAGCGTGTAAATCATGAGCCTTAGGCAGTGCCACCATAGTAGCCTGAAATATTTGCCTTGCGGTAATGATCTCTAACTTCAACAAAGTCCTAAATCCTAGCTCCCAGTTTAGTCCCAGTATTTCATCCTTTGCTCTAGCCTACATGGTGTGCTCCTGGGAGGATCATCAGTCATCGTACCAAACTAAGAATATTGCATACTATATTAATGAACAACCTAGAAAGATATGTCCATGAATGCAATAGTGGTACAAACTTTCTGGGAATAATCAGCTCCTTAAGAGTGAATTTAAGGTCTACTCTATAGAAAGCAACACATGCCTGCTGCTGTAAGCTTTGTCGAGAACATATGGTTATGGAGATCCAAGGGCCCCAAGGTATTGAACCTCATACTATTATTTTGTTAAATGAATGAAGTATCAAGCTTCACTCTACATTCATATCTCGATAACTACAGATTAGTGCAGTTCTCAGACCTCCTCAGAGACATTGGTGCAGTAGATTATGTTTAAAAAAGACATTCAAAACTGGTCATCCTGGAAAAAAATGAGAGTATGTGCAATGGGATATTTGTAGCCTCTCTTCAAGACTCAGGTACCATTGCAGGGAGCATTTAAAAAGATTTTATGAGTCTGAGGCTGCAGATGCCAAG
>NW_024544415.1:0-33439 GCF_018167655.1 Microtus oregoni | reverse complement strand
AATATGATGTTTCCTAGATCCATCCATTTGTCTGCAAATTTCAAGATGCCATTATTTTTTTCTCCTGTGTAGTACTCCATTGTATAAATGTACCACATTTCCCTTATCCATTCTTCAGTTGAGGGGTATTTAGGTTGTTGCTAGATTATAGCTAAGACAAACAAACAATTCTGCTATTAACGTAGTTGAGCACATGTCCTTGTAGTATAGTTGAGCATCCTTTGGGTAATTATTATTATCAAAAGTGGTAATAATCCAATAAAAAATGGAGTACAGACCTCAACAGAGAACTCTCAACAGAGGAATCTAAAGTGGCTAAAAGACACTTATGGAAATGATCAACATCCTTAGTCATCAGCAAAATTTGAATCAAAACAACTCTGAAATTCCATATTAGACCTGTTAGAATGGGCCAATATCACAAACACTCACGACAACTTATGCTGGAGAGGTTTGGGGTAAAGGGAAAAGTCCTGCATTGCTGGTGGGAGTGCAAACTGGTACAGCCCCTTTGGATGTCAGTGTGGCGATGTCTCAAAAAATTAGGAAACAACCTTCCTCAAGAACCAGAGTCAAAACCCGGTCTCGAAAAACCAAAAAAAAAAAAAAAAAAAAAAGAACCAGAGGCATTACTATTTTAAAAATGTGAGGAGTACTTGTTTGGGGGTATGTGCTTTTTATTGAAATTTCTTTAACAAACAGGTCAAAAATGTGATGAAAACTATCATGGCTGGATTGCAGCAAACCAACACTGAAAAGATTCTTCTGAGCTGGGTCCGACAGTCAACGCACAATTATCCACAGCTTAACGTCATCAACTTCACCACCAGCTGGTCTGATGGCCTAGCTTTGAATGCTCTCATCCACAGTCACAGGTAAATTTGAAATTTAAATTGTTTTTTTAAGTATTGATTTAGACACTAATGATGTATTTTATTGCAATATGACCTGTCTACTAGGAAAAATGGTGTTCACAATATCGATCTAAGTATTTATTGAAACAGACTAAGCATATCATCATATATTTACCTGCTTATGTGAGATAGGGCATCTCTAGGTAGGTATTCCTGTCTCAGTTCTCAGAATAATGGGATTACATGCTTTAAACACCATGGCTAGGAGTTTTCTAATTTTTTAGTTACATATGGCTGTGGTTGAAGGAGGAACAAAAATGAACACATTTTATACTTAGACTCCAAAACAACCAGATTATTTCATGACTTTGCTAATAAGGGGGCTGATAGATTTCAATAGAAGCAGAAATAAGTTTGAGCCTAGACTACAGAACTCAAAGTGGTTTCAAATTTTATGCAAGTGGTTTTAGTGAGATCACCATTCTCAGATAAATAATGTACAGGTAAACATTTGTCATATGAAACATAAGCTTCCATAGCAAACATCATGATATCATGGACGTTTTCTTTCTGATGAGGATTAAAAGAAACATTAAGCATTTTAGTAACCATAGCAAAAAAGGGGGTGGGCATCTAGTGAGTTCAATAACTCAGTGTTCAGAACATCAAAAGAGAGTTTTTTTTTTCTATATAGAGCAGCAAAGCAATTTCTTTGAATTATGGAACAATTCTGTGGGCATTCATATAAATAACAGTATAACATAGTAAACTAAGCAGCTTTACTATAGTCCAGACAGTGTTCTAGTTTTCACAATGACAAAACAATTGTTTTATTTTCTTAGATAATAAAGTTTAATAAATTAATTTATAATTTTTCAAATAAAGTTATAATCATGTGGGAAAGGTGCATATATACATACATAATTATATATAAAAATATATTATTTTAAAATACAATACTTTCATATGTACAAGTTATACAGCATCATTCTACATATGATTAGATCATGTAATATTTCCTCCAAGAAATATCTACCTTGGTCTTGTCATTAACTGTTCTTTTAAATGACTCCCAAATTAATTGTTTATTTTTTTTAATGAATTCCACTGGACTTCAGCTTCCCAGAATACCCACACAGGTTATCTTTTGTCACGTGTATTTATCTATTTTTGTTCCCTTTTCTTTTCACCAAGTCTCCCATTTTTCTATACCACTCTTGTTTCCAAAGAAGGCCAGAATATAAATTTTTCCTTGTGGTAAGGCTCAACTCAAGGCAAACTCAAAGTAAGCATCTTTGTCAGGTGTCATGCTGCAGCTGGGCTTAATTAGTCCCATCCAGACCAGGTTTCCAGGTGAGAGATTCAGCAAAACTGACTGTAAAAAGTAGTCTGATTGGTTCTGATCCACACATTTAACAAGGTATACAGGCTGATTTTCATAGGTACAACAAAAGAAAGCTTTCCACAGCTTCAGTACAGTCAGTTAAGGATAGATTGAGCTATTGATTTTGCATCATCAGTTCATGCTCATTAATGCAGCCACATGCTTCACATTAAGGGCCTGAAGAAATATTGATCTTGCTCTTCATGTACATATTAGCAGATAAACAAAAATATTGAGGATTGGCTTATGTGCTCCTTGGTGGCTCTTTCCTATTTTCATTTCAAGTGGGAGACTTCACGCCTGGAAGCATGTTCACACACCATATTTGTTCATTTTCTTTTTATAATTTTTGAACATGTTTCTAAGTAATACAGGAAACATCCAGCTTGTCCTATCCCTGACCTACTTGTTCTCTGCCACAGTGTATCTGCATTTATGTATTTTGAATGAGCCATCAATAACTATCTTTTTATACATTGCATGTTTAGTTCTCAAGAGGTTCCTTACAGTTGCTTGATGCTTTTTCATGAATCACCTGCCTCTTTGTCTTTGACAGATGTTAATATTGTTTATCTAGAGAAAAAAAAACATGGTTGGACTTTCTGTTCCAAGGTGATTGTCATTGGCACTCTTAGGAATGTCATTCAGTGCCCTGATTTCAATAATTGAGTGAGTAAGCTATATAGAACAGAGACAGCAAAGCACAGAGACCTTGGGAATGAAAAGGTTTATGTTCAAACACAATGTCCACTACAGTGAACTTGAAAGGAAGTCAGGTTATACTTTTACACAAAAATGATAATTGATAAGAAATATATACAAAATATAAACATTAAATTATAATAACCTTAAAAATGAATTTAAATTTCCATGCTAACTCCTTTTTCCTATCCCAGGATGTGGTTTAAGAAAAAGTTATCCATTATGTTACTGAGATCTCCCTTTGGTCTAGTTCTGCTCCTTGTTACATGTGATCTTTGTTGAAAGGATCCAGGTGAGAAGAGAGTCAGAATTTATTATGAAATAAAATAAGATACACCTGATGATAAAAATGGGTAGTTCTCAAAGAGGAAAAAACTATCATGGGATGAGAGTCAACGGTAGTCAGAGAGGCAATTTTATAGTGCAAGCATTGGAGGGGTGAGAATTGACATTGGACAAAAGGACAATTGTACCAACCTATATTTTTTAAGTAAGTGTTATACTATTTCTCAAAGTTACTCAAACAAACAGCTTTCCTGATGTACATTTTCCTGCCAAAGTGATTGAGAAACTGATTTGAATTGATGGTTCCTAAAGAAGAAAGTGATTTATCTTTATTGTATACCAGAAAGTCAAAACAAGATAGTGTGATTTTAATTTTCTCAATGGTATAGAAAAATCATGTCTCCACCAAGGGTAAAAGAGAGATTCAGATTCAGATCCAATTCATTTACCAAAGACCTGAAATTGAGGTTTCTTATTTCATAAGCTGCTGATTATAAGGAAGAGTTCCATCCTCAATATCTTTTAACCCTATTAATATTTGTCTAGCTACCTAAGAGTCATCCCCAGAATTGAAATCCTCAAAACATTTAGAAGGTAACTATTTAAAGACTTATATGTCAACTTTCCTAAGGGGCTTTGGGAGGATTTCCTAAGAAGAATTTCCTTTGTATGGTTTACTTAGGAGTAATGAATCTAGCCAGGTGGTAATGGTGCACACCTTTAATCCCAACACTTGGAGGCAGAGACAAGCACAGCTCTGTGAATTCAAGGCCAGCCTGATGGCCAGCCTAAGAGCTAGTTTCAGGACAGGCTCCAAAGCTACAGAAAAACATTGTCATGAAACAAACAAACGAACATTATGAGTCCAGTTGGAAATTTTTAAAAGTTTGGTGGCTGGAGGAGAAGCTAAAAGTATAGGGAAAAAATCTTTCTAACTCCTTTCTAGGAGTTAATAATTGTTAACCCTAAGGACCCTCTCTATAAGTTCTGATCAGAACCTGTTAATATCCTGGTGAAGGCATTTTTATCATATTTCTGAATGGATTTGAAATTTCTATAATGCACATTGTTTGTAGATCATTGGAATTGATTGAATCTGCAGTCAGATTAGAGATTATATGCGATAATATACAAAAAGATCTGAATATACAAAAGGTTACCAATAATGTACTTCAGAAAGGCTTAGGCTTATGGTTAAATAAGGACCTAAGTACACTTCAGGGAATTCTTCATAGCATTTCCCTGTAGGGTAAGATGGTTCTTCTGTCAATATATTTTTTAAAGATTATTTTCTTGTTCATTTTACTTATTTATATAAGTATGTATCTGCTTGAGTGTATTTCATGTATGTGTAGGCACCTTCAGAGGCCAGACGAGGGCACTAGTTCACTGAAAGATGCAGTTTCAAGCAGCTGTGAGTCATGCAACATGGGTGCTGGGAATGACTTCATGTCCTCTGGGAAAGAAGCAAGCACTCTTATTGAGCAATCTATTCAGTCTGATCCTGTTAATGTTATTTAGTGGATAAGTTGGGGGATCTCATTGGTAAATTCTGCTTTTCCAAAGGACTAAACTCTCCAAAAAGAATATTTAATATTTAATACTGAGAGATATATTTTTAGGCTGAATGATAATGAAGATAAGAAAATGTCACTGTGTCCTTAAAGAGATCTCATGTTTGAAGAAAAAATTTAGTTTCAAGCATATTAAAAAAACCTGAATAGCAAATTTTTAAAGGTACATAATGTAAGGCATTCCATGCTAGGAAAGATATTTTTAATGGTAACAGCATAAACTATTTTCTTAAAAATAAATTTTAATTGTTTGAGATGAATAGGACTATGTCAGTTCCACTTTCCATTTCCTAACCTAAACCCTCCCCCTTCTCTTTCAAATTCATGACCTAAACATGACCTGGACAAGGAGAATACCAGTAGAAATGCTAACTTGAAGGGGGAGAAACTCTTTGAGGTTTCAACCATAAACAAAGAACTATATGCAAGTAAGGTGTGCTAAGAGTAGGAATAGCAATGTTCCCTAGGGAAGGGCACAACAATTGATTATCTGATACCAAATGGTCAGCCCTGAAAACATATACATGCAACTAACATGATAAGGACTAATAGCATTGTGTTTTTGTATTTAGAAGTGTATGTGCTTCATTGTTCTTGGGTGTGTATGTTTACGCTCATATACATATATATGTAGAACAACTGAAGAAACGGGTTTAAAAAATAATTTATTTATCTATTCCTTATAATTTCTTATATGTTTACATAGTAGTTTGATATAGAAAATGATAAAGTCTATAGGTCTTGATCAGGCTTGTTCTGTTTGCTAGATAAAGAAATAAAAGGCAAAAAATTTTTCAATGCAGCAGGTAGCAGTAAAATATTATAACACAGCAAAAAGAATCAGCATCTTACATGCTTCCTCTGTATGGTAAAGTGAGGTGGGGAACACACTAGCTCATTCTGTCCTCCTTTAAAGATGAAGGATAGGATGACATGGGTTCTGATACACAGACATGAGCTACCTAAACCTTCCTATACAGGACAGACTGAGGTGCAGGAACACATGTTTTTTCTTGACCTTAAACATAGGACAGATTAAGGTTAGCACAACAAGGGTTCTATGAGACAGATGCTATCTTTTCCCAAGTCTCCTTCATAGGACACATCCAACCTCCTCTATTGGACAGATTAAGGTTGGAAAGATGTGGATTCTGAGAGTCAGACTGTACCTCCTTCCAAACCACCTACATAGGACAAAATGAACTAGAGAGACCAATAATTCATTTCTAACCTTCTTTTTAGCACAGGCAAAGGCTTGGGCAACATAAATAGTGAGAAAAATCTACCTTCGTAGCATACTTTGTAGGGCTTACTGGGGTGGAGCACACAGTAGTTCAGTTGTAACTACTTCCGTATACCCAATTACATTAGAATAACATCAATTTCAAAAGACAAAAGCAAACCCCCTGCAATTCTCCTTTGAAGGACAGTCTGAGATTGAGAGTTCATGAGGTAACTCCTATCCACCTAGAACACTTTGAAACTACACTGTAGAGTAGATCATGGTTATAAGAGCTTGGAATCAGAAACAGAAGCTAGTGCCTTCTAGTATAGTGGTTCTCTGTATGTGGGTTTCCACCCCTTTTGAGGGTCAAGTGACCCTTTCACAAGGGTCAATTAAGACAATTGGAAACTAAGATATTTATATTATAATTCATAACCATAGCAAAAAAATACAATTAATAAGTAACAATGAAAGAAATTCTATGTTTGAGGATCATGACTATATATATATATATATATATATATATATATATATATATATATATATAGTTGCAGGATGAGAAAGGTTGAAAACTACTGTTCTAGCTCTTTTTCATAGGATAAAGTGGAGGTGTAGAACATGCTAGGATGCTCTTGTAGTTATCTGCAGTACAGATGAAGGTGGATTTTGAGAAACAAACACGGGGTTCCTTCAAGACTTTTTGGGAGGGAGGACTGAAGTAGGCTTCTCACTCCACTCCTAGTTATACTATGTGTAATTATGCATACATAGGACAAATAAAGGTTAGCGTGATGTCGATTTTAGAAGACAGAGACCAGCTCCCTCCAAGCCTCACCTGTAGTCTGGGCAGGTGGAGATCATTCTAGTTAATTACCAACTTCCCTCAGAGGACAGTTTAAGATTAGAACTATATGGATACTGAGATAAACTCAATAGCTCCCTCTAATCATGCTCTATAGGAATACTGTGGTGGAGAACACGCAAGTTCACTCTAATCCCACTCCGTAAGACATAAAACATAAGATGAAATGGATTCTGAGTAACAGACAGGAACTCCCCCCCAAGCCTTCTTCTTGGGACATATTGAGTTATAGAACACAGTAGTTCACTCATAACCTGTTTAATAGGAAAGGCTAAGAACATGCATTCTGGGAGATAGATGCAAGTTCCTTAAAGCCTCTTTGGTAGGACAGAAGAAGTTGGAGTGCACATTAGTTCATTCCTTTCCTTATCTGTAGGGTATATCAAGCTCTGGAAAACCTGGACTTTGAAGGGAGAGAAACTCTCTCCCTCCAAAATTCTTCAGAAAGACAGACTGAAGTGGAAAGCATACTAGTTAACTCCTATTAAAACTCCACAGGACTGATAAAGTTTAAGGTGTCCTGGACACAGTGTTTTACAGGAGAGATCAATTGTGATTCTGAGAGAAAAACACCAGCTCCCATCAAACCTCTTCTAGGAAGACTGAAGTTGAAAGCACACTAGGTCACCCCCTATCCTCCTACTTTGCATAGAGAAAGGGGCTGAAAACAGGTATTCTGAGAGACAGAAACAAGCTTCCTCTAAGTCTTCTTTGTAAGATACATTAAGATGGAGAGCACATTGGAATATAACTTGTACTTATGACAGATCAAGGTTAGAAATCAATGCATTCTGAGACAGAAAGTAGCTCTCTCCAGGCACTCTTTATAGAACAGACTGAGATGAATAACACACTAGTTCACTCCTACCATATTCTTATTACAGAACAAGGACCAGGCAAAGTGGACACTGAGAGAAAAACAATAGCTACCTCCAAGCTTCCTCCACATGACATGATGAGGTGGAGAGAACAGTAATTCATTACTTACATCTTCCATGGAGCATATCAAGTTAGGAAAACACAGATTCTGACAAACGCACACTAGATTCATATAAACTTCCTTGTAGGGCAGATTGAACTGAAGATCACACTAGTTCATTCTTAAACTCCTCAATAGGACAGGTGAAGGTTAGAATGATATGGATCCAGAAAGACACTAATTTTACTTAGACTCCTCTGTTAGATGCTGAGATGGGAATTACAAAATAACATTGCTAACATACTCCATTGGGATAAACAATTTAGGACAAAAAAACATAAACTTGCTCCCTCCAATCCTCTTTTGTGGGATACAATGAGTTTAAATGCACACTATTTGTGCTTTTTAGTATAGATCAAGTTAGGATTGTGAGAGACAGACACTAGCTTTTTCTCTGAGACCCCTGGTAGGATATATTGAGAAGGAGAGCACAATGGTTCTCTTCTAATGTTATTTAGGGGAAATATCAAGGAGGTTTGGACAACATGAATTCTGAGAAATAGACACTAGCTTCCTCCAAACTTTATCCTTAGAGCATACTGAGGTAGAGAACCTACTAGTTCTTTCATAACTCACTCTTCAGAACATATCAAGTTAAGGACTAAATGAATATAGAGCAACAACTACTAACTCCATCCAAGATTCACACAATGAGGTCGAATGCATGGTAGTCTAGTCCTAACCTCATCAGTATAACAAATCAAGCTTAGGAAACTCTGGATGCTGATAAAGAGAAATTTTCTCCAAGAAAGAATTAGTACAAATTGAAGTAGACTACCTTATTTGTTTTTTTTTTACCTCTTACATAGGACAGATTAAGGTTAGGATGACATGGAGTCTGAGTGACAGATACTAGTTTCCTCCAATCCCCATTCCATGGGACAGACTGTTGTGGAGATTATGCTAGTTCACTCCTAATCTTCCTACTCTCCTCTGTAGAACAGATGGAGGTTAGGACAGCAAATATTTTGTTAGAGAGACACTAGCTCTATTCAAGCATCCTTAGTAGGGCAGACTGAGTTGGAGTGTAAACTAGTTCATGTCTGTCCTCCTCAATAGGAAAGAGTAATTTAGGACAATATGAATACTGAAAGACAGACTCTAGCCCCTCCTAGCATCCTCTCTTGGAAAGACTGATGTGGATATTACAATAGTTCATTCCTAACTTACTGTGAGTCAGGATTAAAGTTAGGACTACATGGCTTATGAGAGGAAAGCACTAATTCTAAGAGTATCCATAGGACAATCTAAATTGAAAAGCATATTACTTCACTTCTTTCCTACTCTGTTAAACAGAATGAGTTAGAATAAAATTTATTCTGAAGGACAGACTAGCTCTGCCAAAGCCTCTTCTATAAGATAAGCTAAGGTTTACAAGAAGCTAGTATATTTTTAAACTCATCAGTAGGACATACCAAATTAGGAAGATTTGGAGAGCGATGGACACCAGCTCTGTAAAAGCCTCTTCTGTAGGAAAAACTGAGATGGAGAGCAGACTAGTTCACTTCTAACTGCTTCTGTAGGGCAGATCAAGATCACTACAATTGAAATCCGATAGATAGACACTATTTCCCTCTAGCTTTTTGCATCGTGATAGAGAGAAGTCTTGATCAGTCCTATCCTTCCTTACCTGTAACACAGATCAAATTTAAGAAAAGAGATTCTGAAAGACAGGCACTAGCTCCCACCAAGCCTTCTTTTGTTATGAAAGACTGGCAGAGAGCACACCTGCTCCCTCATAACTTTCCCCATCAAACTCCTCACACCACTGATTCTTTTTTATTGTTTTCACAGTGCTATACATTTCTCCCTGTCCCTCTTCCTCCCCTCTCTTCTTCTACCGTCTCCTGTGACACCCACACCCCCAATTTACTCAGGAGATCTTGTATTTTTCTCCTTCATATGCAGATGTAAATATGTCTCCCTTAGGGTCTTCTTGTCTAGCTTCTTTGGGGTTGAGGACTGTAGGCTGTTATTTCTTTGCTTTATATCTAAAAGATACCTATGAGTGAGTACATGCTATATTTGTGTTTTTGGGTCTGGGTTATCTTACTCAATATGTTTGTTAAAGACTTATTCATTTATTTATGTATTATGTATACAGTGTTCTGTCTGCATGTGTGCCTACAGACCTGAAGAGGGCACCAGGTCTCATTATAGATGGTTGTGAGCCACCATGTGGTTGCTGGGTATTGAACTCAGGACCTCTGGAAGAATAGTCAGTGTTCTTAACCTCTGAGCCATCATTTTAGCCCTCAATATGTTTTTTTAGATCCATCCATTTGCCTGCAAACATCAAGATGTCATTTTTTTCTACTCTGTAGTACTGCAATATGTTAATGTACACATTATCCATTCTTATTTTGAGGGTCATCTAGGTTTTTTCCAGGTTTTGGGTATTATGAATAATGCTGCTATGAACAAAGTTGAGCACATGTCCTTGTGGTATGGTTGAGCAACTGCTGCAGCCAGCGCAGCCTGGATAGCCAAGACTGGTGGGGGGTGCCGGGATAGAGAAACAGAGGCTTCTTTTCAGGTGGAAGAACAGCAACCTTTATTTTGCCCGGCGACCTTTTATACCTCTACTCCTGTGGAGACCCACTGGCCAGAAAGAACACAATCATCCTTGTCAATTACAGACCACAAGGAAGTTCTGCTTTCAGTCAGGGGGAGTGAGGACAGCTGGATCACAACAACTAGCAACCTTTTGGTATATACCCAAAAATGGTATTGCTGGATCTTGAGGTAGATTTTTCATAATTTTCTGAGAAATCAACATACTGATTTCCAACACAGTTGTACGAGTTATCACTTCCACCAGCAATGGAGGAGTGTTCCCCTTACCTGACTCCTCTGCAGCATAAGAAGTCATCAATGTTTTTGATCTTAGCCATTCTGACAGGTGTAAGTTGGAATCTCAGAGTTGTTTGTGATTTGTATTTTTCTGATGGCTAAGGATGGTGAGCATTTCCTTAAGTGTCTTTCGGTCTTTTGAAATTCATCTGTTAAGAGTTCTCTGTTTAGGTCTCTACTATGTTTTTGTATTGAATTATTTCTTCTTTTGATGTCAAGTTTCTTGAGTTCTTTGTATATTTTGGAGATCAGTTCTCTGTCTGATGTGGGGTGTGTGAAGATCCTTTTCCATGCTGTAATCTGCAATTTTATCTTGTTAACTGTGCCCTTTATTTACAGAGGCTTCTCGGTTTGAAGAGATCCCATTTATTAATTGTTGTTCTTAGTATCTGTACTACTGGGGTTATATTTAGGAAGTGGTCTCCTGTGCCAATGTGTTTGTGTATTTCCCACTTTCTCTTCTATGAGGTTCAGTGTGGTTAGTTTTATGTTGAGGTCTTTGATCCATACACTTGAGGTTTGTGCATGGGGATAGATATGGATCTATTTTCATTCTTCAATATGTTGGCATTTGATTATGTCAGCACCATTTGTTGAATATGCTTTCTTTTTACCATTCAATTCCCACACCTATAAATACCTGTTTTTTGACAAAGAAGCTAAAAATACCACTCATTCTTAAAGACAGACATTAGCTCCCTTCAAGTTTCCTCTGTAGGACAAAATAATATGGACAGCACCTTACTTCACTCCATTTTTTTTAGTTGGACAGATAAATATTAGGAAAACACAGCTTCTGAGGGACAGGCACTTGATTCATTGAGACTCTTTCACGGACAGCCGGAGGTGGCATGTCAACTAATTAGTAATTAGTTTAATTACTTAAATTAGTTTAAGTAATAATAAGTACTTAATTTATCCATAAAACAGATCAAGTTGAGGACAACTTTGATTCTATGAGAGAGAAACCAGCTCTCTCCAAATTCTTTGCAGTAGGACAAACTGAAATAGAGAGTACATTAGTTCATCCCTAATCTTCCCCATAAAACAGATGATAAATTTCATGAGATACATTATGAGAGACCAACACACTGCTTCAATCCATTCCCTCTAAGCAAGACAGACTATGGTGGAAAGCATACTAATTCAATTGTAACCATATCTAGAGAATGGAGCAAGATTAAGAGGACATAGATTCTAATAGATGAATAGTTAATCACTCCATTCCCCTCTGTAGGACAGGGTGAGGTAGAGCACACTAGTTTATTTTTAACCTTCTCTGTAGAACAGATCAAGGTTACTAGCACTTAGTATCTGAGAGATAGATGCGACATAGTCTCTAGCCCTCTCAATAGAACCAACTGATATAGGGAGTACACTACTTTATTAATAACATCCTCAGTAAGGACAAATCATCTCAAAGCATCATAGATTCTGAGAGACAGCCACTACTTCCCTACCAACATCCTCTGTAGAACAGACTGAGATGGAGAGCTCTCCAGTTTACTCCTATCCTGCTCTGTTGAACATAATGTGTCTGAATGGCTTGGATTGTAAGAGACAAACACTAACTCCCTTCAGTTATTTTCCAAAGAAGAGACTGAGGTGCAGGGCAACCTCGGCCAATGCTATCCTTATTTGTAGGATACATCAAAGTTAAGAAAACACAAATTTGAAATATACCCACTAACTCTGACCAAGCCATCTCCACAGGCCAGAGTGATGTGGAGAGCATTCTAGTTACCAATCATCCTGCATTACAGATCAAGGTTAATACAGAATGGATTTTTAGACATAGCCTCTAGAATTCAGGTTTTCAGTGGGCAACTGCTTGAAGCTCAGAAAAGGTCAATTCAGTAATTACACATGATGGACATAATTTCTAATAAATGTGTAATTACTGAATCAGCCTTTTCATTTCTCTGTGAGTTCTGCATGTTCAGTTTTTGCAGCACACCATAAAGCAGTCCAGGTAAGAGCAGTTTCTTGCCCAAATGGCTAACCAACTCCATAAGGAGTCTCTTCAGTGCCCATCATCCTCTTGAAGTAGTTTGGTGCTGCAAGAAAAGTCCTAAGTTCTTAAAATAATTTAAATGCCACATTCTGAAGGTCTCTGAAAGATTTGAAGAATACCTATCCATCTGAACTACATTTCTGTATATTTAGAAAATCTAATTAGCATTACTTTGAGTTTGACTATTATAGATGATTATCTATTAACCTATATTTCTTAATTATACATTATATTTTTAAATGAACTACACAAAACCATACCTTAATCAAGATCAGAAATACATATACATATAACAAAATTGACTTTAAATCTTTATAAATAAAACAAGATCCATACCAATGTAAAGTATCCATCTCAATAGCATATCCCCCTTTAAATGTAAAGAAACATTTACAAGCTGTATTTGGGAATATGAGTGCAATTCTGTCCAATCTTCTTCCTGCTGTTTATTGGATGAAGTATTTTCTTTGCGGAGGTGTTTGCAGCAACCATTCAGGGGTTCTTGATCCATCAAACCATGTTGGTCTGGAAACAATCCACAGGCTATCATCTTCTGTGTAAACAAAAGAAGAACCTCTTTTCCAAAGCAAAATATCCTTAGACTCAAATTTTGAATTCAAGATACCTTTGAAATATCTATGTTGGCTTAGCTTAGCAGTCCCCAGAATCAAAAGTCTCTCTGCAGTCAAAAAATTTAAAGATGACAAAATAATATAAACAATCCAAACTCTGTGAATTTTCCATCTTCACATGGTTTATTTTTTTTCTGTACTCTGTCTCTTTAAAAACTTTATGATTTTTAAACCCTTTACTTGTTTTTAATAACTATTATTTTTCTTCTCTCTTCCAAGCCTACATATATTTATCCAACACTGTAGCACATTTATAGGTCTTTTTTGTCTGGATTTGTCTTTATTGCATATCTGTAATTATTTATTGTCCAGAAGTACTTTTTACATTGTTGCATGATAACTCTCTTCAAGCTCCCTCTGTAGGACAGACTGAGGTGGAGAACACACAAGGTTACTCCTATGCTTTTCCTTATGACAGATCAAAGGTCAGACCACTTGGATATGAGATCCTGATACTAGCTTTATCCTGTGTTTCTCCATGGTATATATGAAAGGGTATATTACACTAAGTCACTGTTGTATTTATTGAGAGAACAACTCAAGGTTGAGACAATATGGATTCTGAAAGACAGACACCAGGCTCCTACAATCCTCCTCAATAGATTACACTAGATATGGGACACATATGGTTTTATTCCTGTATCTTCCATAGGACAGATAAAGGAAAACATATCTTCTGAGTGACAGACATTAGATCCCTACAGGTCTTCTGTGTAAAACATACTACTTCACTTCCAAACTCTTCTGTTGTACAGAGGGCATTTAAACAACATAAATTGTGAGAGAAAGACATTACTCCCTCCAGCTCTTTTCTGCAGGATAGACTGAAGTGCTGAGCACCATATATCAATTCTATCCTTATCTGTAGGAAACATCAACATTAATACAACATGGATTCTGAAAGCTAGGCATTGCTCCCCACAAGCTATCTACAGTGACAGTTTATTTAAGAGAATATTAGTTTATCTATGACCTTTTCCATAGGAAAGATTAAGATTAACACAATATGATTCTTGAAGAAAGACACTATTACCCTCAAAGACTATGTAGAAGGGACTGAGTTAGAGAGCACACTAGTTCACTAAAGACCTACTAAGTTATACAGAACAAGGTTAGGACAACATGAATTCTAAAGGACAGACACTAGATCTCCCAAGACTATTAAGACTCATTGTAATATAGTTCTTACTAATTCATTCCTAACCTTATCCATGAGGCAGATTAAGGTTAGGACAATCTAGGATTCTGTGGTACATAAACTAATCCCCTCTAAGATTCATCACTCTGTGTGACTGGCAGAAATGGAGAACTCATAAATTAACCCCTAATCTCCTCCATTGGACAGATCAAGGGTTATATGACATGGCTTTTGAGAGAATGACAGTAGTTCTCTCTGTGCTTCTTCTGTAGGACAGATTTTGTTTGAAGGCAACTAATTCTATTTTAACCTCCTTTGTAGGACAGATCAAGCTTAGTTCATCATTAATTCTAAGATACAAACACTAGCTCCCTTCAGCTTTTTAGTATAGGATAAACAGAGCCATAGAGCATATTAAGATACTTCTTTCCTTTTCTGTAGGACAGATCAAAAATAGGATGACATGGTTTCCAAGAGACAGAGAGTAGCTCTCTCAGACTCATCTTCCAAATATGTACTGTGCAATAGATCACACTAAGTAAATCTTTTCCATATCCATAGGAAAGATCAAGGTTAAGAGAACATGGATTCTGAATGGTAGACACTAGCTGCATCCATGTCTCCTCAGTGAAATGGAATGAGGTTTAGTGCCCTTTACTTCCCTCTTCAACTTTCCCATAGAGCAGATGTGGTAAGAATGACATTGATTATAATAGACAGGTACAATCTTCATCACAGCCTTCTCTATTGACACACTGAGGTGGAGTGTAAACTAGTTTATTTCCAACCTCCTCTGATGAAAAGAACAACTTAGTATGACAAGTATTTTGAGAGACAGAAACTAGTTTCTTTTAATACTCCTTTGTAGGACAGATTAAAGTGTAAAGTATTGAACTTCTAACCTGCTCTGTAGGGCAGATAAAGTAAGGGCAACAGGGATAATGAAAGAAAGTTCTTTTCTATGAAGTTCTTGAAGACTAGTACATGCTAGACATAACTATCCTTTTTTGTAGAAAAGATCATAAGACAACATGAGTGTTGAGAGATAGACACTAGCTTTCACCAAGGTCTCTTCATAGTAAAATAATGAGGTGATGAACACACTAAATCATTCCTAATCTCCTTTTGAGGTCAGATAAAGTTTAGCATACCATGTCCTCTTACAGATAAACATTTGCTTTCTCCATGACAGTTCTACAGGAAGACATGAAGTGAAGAGTATTCCTGTGCAATCTTATCCATTTCAATTTGACATATCAAGGTTAGGATGGTATAGATTCTGAGAGATGGACACTATCTCCCTCTAAGACTCTTTCCTAGGACAGACTGAGGTAAAGTGCACACTCTCCCTCTAAGACTCTTTCCTAGGACAGACTGAGGTAAAGTGCACACTAGTTATCTCCTAGCTTTATAAGTGGGACAGGTCATGTTTAGGACAACCTGGATTCTGAAAGAGAAAAAATAATTGACTCCAAGTTTCCTCAGTATGACAGGCTGAAGTGTGAGTACTATAGTTTACTTCTAATCTCCTCCATTGATCAGATCATGGTTTGTTTAATATGGATTCTGAGATACTTACACAAGCTCACTTCATGCTTTTTCTGTAGGAAAGAGTGGTGGAAAGCAGAGGAATTTGCTCTTAACCTCTTCTATAGGGCTCATTAAGTTTAGGATAATATGGATTCTGAGAGAGAGATACTAGCTCACCTCAGCTCTTTTCTGTAGGGTATACTGAGGTATAGAGCACATTAAGTCATTTATAGCCTAGTTTGTAGGAATGGTCTAGCTTAAGACAACATGGGTTCTAAGATATAGCCACTAGATTCCTGCAAGCCTCGTCAGTAGAACAGACTGAGTGGGAGAACGCAGTATTTCACATGCAACCTCCTCTGGAGAATAGGTCAAGTTTAGCATGAAAATGATTCTGAGAAATAGACACTGGATCCTATCAAGCCTCCTGTGTAGGGCATGGTGAAATAGAGACTACACTACTTCACCCCTGTCTTCTTCAATAGGGCAGAATAAGGTTAGGGCAACATGTATTCTGAGAGACAGATACTAGACCACTCAAAGACTTTTAACTAGGAAAGACAGAGAAACTGAACACTTGTTTGCTCACGACCTCATATGTAGGCAAGATCAAAGATAGGACAACATGGATTCTGAATGAGAGAATGCTAGTCTCTCCTTGACTCCTTAGTAGGGCAGACTTAATTAAAAAGCATAATGATTCACTCCTAAGCTCATATATACACTAGATCAAGGACAGAATGACATGAATTCTGAAATAGACACTAGCTGCCTTCTTTTCCTCCTTCATATTAAGCAATGATATGGAGAACACTCTAGTGCAATCTAATATTTTATATAAGACAGATAACGATTAGAACAAGAGGAGCTCTGGAGGGATGCATGACCTACATCCACCATTTCTTAGTCAGACAAGTGGAAAGCATACCAGGTCACTCCTATCATCCTCTGAAGGACATATCAAGTTAGGACAACATGGATACTGCAAGACAGACACCAGCTCCCTGAAGCCAAGCATATCAGGCATACTTAGGTAGAGAGCACAGTAGTTCTCTTGTGACATCTTGCATTGGAGAGATCAATTTAGGAAAAAAAAATTGATTCAGAGAGACGGAAAGTGACTCCCTCAAAGCCACTTCAGTAGGACAGACTGATGTAGAGTGCATACTATTTCAGTATTAATCTTATCTATTTGAGAGAGCAGGGTAAGCACAAAATGGATTGTGAGAGTGAATCACTAGATCCCTCCACACCTTCATAGGACAGAGTAAAGAGGAGACTACACAAGTTCACTTCTGCCCTCCTCGGTGGGGCAGATAAGTCTTAGGCCAACATGGATTCTGAGACACAGACGTAAGCACCCTCTAAGACATATTTTGTTTGTTTGTTTGAGACAGAATTTCTTTGTAGCTTTGTTACCTTCCTGAAACTATATTGTGTAGACCATGTTGGCCTTGAACTCACAGAGATCCACCTGCTTCTTCCTCCAAAGTGCTGGGATTAAAGGTGTGCACCACCACCCCCAGGCTTCTAAGATTCTTAAATGGGATGGAGTAGGAATAAATACAACTGCACCCTAACCTTTATCTGTAGGACAGATTAAAATTTGGACAAGCAGAGTTTTGAGATACAGTCACTAATTTCATCCAAGCCTCTCCTGTAGGACAGACAAACTGGGATGATGATCACACTAGTTCACTTCTAACCTCCTCTATTGGACAGACTGTGCTAGAAAGATGTATTTTGAGAGACAGACACTAGTTTCCTCCAGCTCTTTTCCCTGGGTGATAGTCAGGAATAAAGTAGGCTAAGTCACTTCTAATTTTATTTGTAAAAAAAGATCCATGTTAAGAAAACATGGATTCTGAGAGACAGACTACCAGCTTCTACCAAGTTCCTCAATAGTACAAACTAAGGTGAAAAGCACATCAGTTCCCTTATAACATCCTCCAGAGGATAGATAAGCTTAGCACAGCACAACTTTTGAAAGACAGATACTAACTTCCCCCATGCAACCTCTGTAGGACAGCCTGAGGAGGTGAGCATGGTAAATTACTCCTATCCTCTTCAGTAACCTGGATCAAGGTTAGGAAACCATGGATTCTAAGAGAGAGACACTAGGTCCGTTCAAGACTCTTTGGAAGGACAGGGTGAGGTGGGACTGAGTATAACCTTACCTGTAGGACAGTTAAAACATAGAACAACCAAGATTCTGAGAGAAACTAACTTTTTTAAGATGACTCAGTAGAGAGACCAGTTTTACCCATGCTTTTTCAGTCACAGTCCAGCTGGCCTTGGTGAGCTCCCAATAGATCAGCTCCACTGTCTCAGTGGGTGGGTGCACCCCTCGTGGTCCCGACTTCTTTGCTCATGTTCTCCCTCCTTCTGCTCCTCATTGGGACCTTGGGAGCTCAGTCCAGTGCTCCAGTGTGGGTCTCTGTCTCTATCTCCATCCATCAACTGGACTCTCTGAACATGGCGAACAATGAGGGCTGATGAGAAGCAAAGGACAATGGCACAGGGTTTTGATCCTGCTTAATGTGCTGGATTGGTGGGAGCCTAGCCAGTTTGGATGTTTACCTTCCTAGATATGGACGGAGGGGGGAGGACCTAGGACTTACCACAGGGCAGAAAACCCTGACTGCTCTTTGGACTGGAGAGGGAGGGGGAAAGGAGTGGGGGGAGGGGGAGAAGGGTGGGAGGAGGGGGAGGGAAATGGGAGGCTGGGAGGAGGTGGAAACTTGTTTTTTTTCTTTTTCTCCTTTTCTCAATAAAAAAAGAAAATAAATAAATAAATAAATAAAACAAGAACTCAAAAAAAAAAAAGATGACTCAATAGGATAGACTAACAAGGAGAGCACATTTTTTCACTCCTGATCTCCTCCATAGCAGATCAAGGTCATCAACACATTGATTTTGAAAGACAGGAATTAGGCTCATCCATGTTTCCACCCCAGGACAGACTAATGAAGAGTGCTGTCTTCACTCCTAAAGCTATCATTAAGACAAATCAATTTTAAGACAAGCACATTGAGAGCAAACACTAGCTTATTCCAAATCTCCTCTGTAGGGCTGAATCAATTGCAGGGCACATTTGTCAATGCTTATACTCTTCTGTTGTATTGATAAAGTTGGGACAATATGGATTCTGAGAGACAAACCTTCGCTCCCTTCAAACCTGCTTCATGTCAGACTTCTGTGGAGAACTTACCAGTTTTCTCTTTGCCTTATCCATACAACATATATAGGTTGGAACAACATAGATTCTGAGACACACACCCTACTCTCTCCAGTCTATTCTGTTGGACATTCTAATGTGGAAAGTATACTAGTTCACTCCTAAGTATATACATAGTTGGATATACATTCTGACAGGCTGACACTAGATTCCTTCAGACTCTCTCTTTACACATATGGAGGTGTATATCACTCTAGTTCATGTCTGATTTTCTCTGTAGGACAGATAAAGGTAGAACTACATATTGGGCTCTCAATCTCACTCTGTCCTACAGAGGTGATTTGTGAGTAGATAGGGTCTATATATTAGAAACTATATCATAATACCTTGATCAGCTCTATGGAGAAGGATAAGTGTGAACTAGTGTGAATTGCAACTCAGACAGTCCTATGGAGGGGGCTTGGAAGGAACTGGTGTCTTTATCCCAACATACACCTTGTCCTAATCTTGATTTGTCCTAAGGATAACTTTTGGAGTGAACTAATGTGCTCTTTGTCTTTAGGTCTTAAGGGAGCTTAGCGAGACCAAGTGTCTGTCTCTCAGAACCCATGTTGTGTTAACCTTGTTCTGCCCTATCAAAGAGACCAGAAGTGAACTTAGGTTTTCTGCACTTATTTCTTTCCTACTGAGTAGAGTCTGAGGGAGTTAGTGTCTCTCGCAGCTCTCCTAACTCTTTGAACTATCCTAAAGTTATGAGTCCACTAGGGTTCATTCCTCATATGTCTGTCTTTCTGAAGAGTCTTGCCTAGTGTCTGCATCTCAATGCCCATTTTGTGCTAAGCTTGACCTATGCTGGGAGGTTAAGAATCACCTAATATTCTCATTATCTTAGGTTGTGCTATGGAGAAACTTTGATGGGAGTTCATGTCTATTTCTGAAAATCCAAGTTATGATCACATTGATCTGTTTCTTTCAGAAAAGGGTAGGAGTGATAGATAGCATCAACTATTTGTCAGTCTAGTCTTTCAAAAATGATTGAGTAGTACAGTTTCTGCCTCCCAACTTCTAATCTTCAAACTATGTTTTTCAGTACAGAAGGCAAGTGAACTAGTGTGCTCACCAATTTAGTGTATACTATGGAAGAGGCTTAGGGTACACTGAAGTCTTATCTCTCAGAATCCATGTTGTCATAACTTTGATATGTCCTTTAATTAAATTTAGCATTGAACTAATGTATCTACAACTTAGTCTATCCTACAGCAGAATCTACAGTGAACTAGTATTTTTTCTCAGCATCCATGTTCCCCCCCACCTTGATCCTTCCTTCTGAGAAGGATAGAAATTAATGAGTGTGAACTCTCCCTCAGTCTATTGTATGGCAGTGACTTTGAGGTAGCTAGTATTTGTCTTTTAAAATCCATTTTGTCCTTATCTTTTTTCCATAAAGGTGAGGTTAAGAATGAAATCATTTGCTCTACAGTTAAGTCCATTCTACAGTGGAATTATTCTCTGAGAATCCTCATCATTCCAACATGGTCCGTCCAGGAAAGGATGTTAAAAGTGAGGCAGAATCCTCCCCATGTCACTTAGTCCAGTAGAATAGGCTTGGAGGAACCTAGTTACCATCTCTTAGAATCAGTATCACTGCAACTTGATTTACCTTATTGAAGAGTTTAAGAGAGAAATTGTGTATTTACTACCAAGTCCAGTCTATTGAGGAGACTTGGAGGGAGCTACTGTTTGTCTTTCAGAATCTACATTGTTCTAACTTTAATATCCCCTATCAAGTGAGTAACTTAGTATGATCAATAAATACTTTGATATATCCTGTGCAGTAAGACAGGGTAGAGATACTGTTTTTCTCTCTTTGAATCTATGCCATTCTTACCTTGACCTTTCCAACATTGAAAGTTAGTAGTGAAATAGTATGCTTTTCACCTCATTCTGCCCTACACATAAGGCTTGGCATTAACTAGTATCTGTCTCATAATTCACTTATTCCTGAAATTATCTATTATAAGAGGTGAGGATTGAACTACTCTGCTCTCCACTTAAATATATCTTATGGAACAGCCTTTCAGTGAGCTGCTTTTCTGTTTCCCCATTCTGGAAAGATTATAGGAGTAAACTTGGTTTGCTTTCTACTTCCATCTGTAAAATAGAGAAATTATAGGAGGTATATACTGTCTGTCTTAGATTTCATGTAATTTTTACTGTGATCTATCCTTAGCAAGAGATTAGAAGAAAGCTAATATTTTCTCCACTAAAGTCTGTCCTACTGAGTACTCTTGGAGGTAATTTCTCACAGCTAATAACCCTGTTATCCTAATTTTAATCTGTCCTACAAAAAAGGCTATGAGGGATGTAATGTTCAGTCCACCTCACAGAAACCATGCTATTCTAAGCATGCCCTGTCTTAATAAAGAGGTTAGGAGTTAACTAGTGTACAATTTGCCACATATTGTCTCACTAAAAACAGCTTGGAGAAAGCTACATTGTCTCACAGAATATATTTTTTAAGTTGCATTTGTCTCTCTCGTGGGTAAGGATAGGAGTGATGTACCATGCTCTACACCCCTATCTGTCCTATATAGGAGGACTGGGAGGAGCTAGTGCCTATCTCTAAATTCTTGTCATCTAAATTTCTGGCCTACAGGAGAAGTCAGAAACAAACTCACTTCCTCTCTGACTAAGTCTGTCCAAGCAGACAGCTAGCAGAAAGCTTGGGTTTATTTTAGAATCCATCTCTTTCAAACTTTGATTTGTTTTATGAAGTAAGTTAGGAGAAATAGATTCTAGCTCCCTCCAATACTCTTTTGTAAGACAGACTAAATTTGAGAGTTCTTCACTTTTGTTCTCCTCAGGCAGGATGACATGGACTTTGAGAGAGAGACACTAGCTTCAAACAAGCACACTCTGTAGAACAGGCTATGGTAGAGAGCACACCAGTTCATTTCTTTTTTTTTTCTTTTTATTTAAATTTATTTTTTTATTAAAGATTTCTGCCTCCTCCCCGCCACCGCCTCCCATTTCCCTCCCCCTCCCCTGATCCAGTCCCCCACCCTCATCAGCCCAAAGAGCAATCAGGATTCCCAGACCTGTGGGAAGTCCAAGGACCACCCACCTCCATCCAGGTCTAGGACTGCATAGGCTCCCCCAAAGCCAGTACGTGCAGTAGGATCAAAAACCCATTGCCATTGTCCTTGAGTTCTCAGTAGTCCTCATTGTCCACTATGTTCAGCAAGTCCGGTTTTATCCCATGCTTTTTCAGACCCAGGCCAGCTGGCCTTGGTGAGTTCCCGATAGAACATCCCCATTGTCTCAGTGTGTGGGTGGACCCCTCTTGGTCCTGAGTTCCTTGTTCGTGCTCTCTCTCCTTCTGCTCCTGATTTGGACCTTGAGATTTCAGTCCGGTGCTCCGATGTGGGTCTCTGTCTCCTTTCATCGCCTGATGAAGGTTAATATTCAGGAGGATGCCTATATGTTTTTCTTTGGGTTCACCTTCTTATTTAGCTTCTCTAACCAGTTCATTTCTAAGCTTGTCAAAAGAACACACCAAGGATCAGACAGCATGGATTCTGAAAGACAAAAATCTCCCCCAGAACCCCTCCATAGGACAGACTTAGGTATAGATTAAGCTATCTCATTCCTAACTTGCTTCATAAAACAAATGAAGGATTGAAACAGATGGATTCTAGAATAAATACAAGCTTGTTCCAAGATTTCTCTGTTGGACAGACTGATATGAGAACATGCTAGTTAATTTCTGACCTCTCCTGTGAGACAGATCAACATTTAGATGATAAGGATTGAGAGAGAGACACTAGCTCCTCCCAATCCTCCTCCATAGGACGGATTTAGATGTAGGGTAGTCTATATTACTCAAATCTTTAGCCACGAAACAATCCAGTTTAGAACACAATATATTTTGAGAAGCAAACTAACTTTTTCCAAGTCATTTTTTTATGGAACAGAATGAGGTAAAGTATACACTAATTCACTCCATTGAAGATTCCTCAGTATGGAAGAGCCAGGCAGACTGAACACTGGTTAACCCATATCCTTATAGGAGAGATGAAAGTTTTGAACACAGGTATTCTGACAGAGAAAATAACTGCAAGAGTAATTAGTAGGATAGATACTCAACGGAGAACATATTAGCTTACTCCTTATCTGGAAAGTATAGATCATAGCAAGGGTGACATGAAATCTGAAACCCACACAACCTACCCCCTTTCATTTCTCTTTGTGACAGATTGAGATAGAAAGAATACTATGCTACCACCATAATCTTTCTAATTTTCTAGAACAGGGCATTAGGGAGAGACAGTTAACAGCTCACTAAAAGGCTGTTCAGTAACACATACTTACATGGAGAGCACAGTAGTTCATTCCTAACCTCTTGTGTTAGATTTTGTCTGGAAAAAAAAAACTGAATTCTGAGTGACAGACACTGAGTCCCACCACCAATCCTTCTGTGAACAGACTGAGTTTGAGAGCATTCCAGTTCACTCCTATCCTCCTCTGCAATATGGAGCAAGTTAGGATGCCATTGATTCTCAGAGACTAACACTAGCTCTGTGCAAGACTCCTCTGAACAGACTGTTGTGGAAGGCAACATTAGGTTACTGTTTTCCTCCTTCATATTTCAGATTAAATGAACACAAAATGGATTCTGAGAGATAGACACAAGCTCCTACCAAACCTTGTATGTAGAACAGAATGAGGCAGCAGGCTTACTACTGCACTCATAACTTCCAATGTTGGACAGATAAGGATAGATAGGACAGCATGGATTCAAAAAGACAAACAGTAACTCTACCCTATCTTCTTTGACAGGATATACTAAAGTATTTATTGATCACACTAAGTTAGTCACATTCTTATCCATAGAGACGATTAAGGTTAAGATAACTTGGATTCTGAAAGACAGACATTAGCTTTCTCCAAGCCTCCTCAGTAGATGGAACTGGGCTGGGAAGCAGACAATTTCTCTCTTAAATTCTTTCTTAGAGTAAGTCAAGTTGCATAGATAAAGATTTGGAGCGATGGTAACTAGCTTTTTCTAAGCCCCTTCTATTTATTGTACTGAGGTGGAGTCCACTGTACCTGACTCCTACCCACTTCTCCTGAAATGATCAAGTTAGAATGATGAGGATTCCCAGAAATATCTGAGAGCTGCCTTCTATCCTCTCCTGTAGGACAGCATAAAGTGTAGAGCAAATTATTTCAATCCTAACCTCATCTTTAGGAAAGAAAAAGAAAGGACAAAATAAATTCTAAGAGATAAACACTAGCTTTTTCTAAGCCTCCTCCATGCAACAGACTGAGGTAGAAAGAACAATCATTAATTTCTATCTTCTTCAGTAGGATGGATCAAAGTCAGGACAACATGGATTCTGAGAAACAGATACCAGCTCCCTGTAATCTCTAATGTAGGATAGACTGTGCAGTAGAATACATAGGGTCACTCCTAAAGTTAACCCAAGGGCATATCCATGTTAGCATGGCATGAATTCTGAGAGACAGACTTGAGGGTCCACTAAGCCTCTGCCATAGTATAGGCTGAGGTGGTGAGCACATTAGTTCACTCTGAGCCTCTTCTACTAGAAGTTGTAGTTTGAAATATTTGAAAAATGAAAGACAGAAACGAGATCTCAGCATTCTCACACATGCTAAGTTGAAGAGTAGGTGATGTTATCTCTCACTCCTATCCTTTCTGTGGGTAAAAGATCAATGTGATTATAGCCTGGATTTTCAGAGATAGATGCTAGCTCCCATCAAGCATTCTCAATAGCACAACCTGAGGCAATAAGCATCCTAGATCATTCTAAATCTCCTTCCAAGCACAGGAATTTGCCACAAAATAGATCCTGAGAAGCAGACACTAGTCACTCTGAGACTCTTCAGAAGGACAGGCATATGAGGACTGAATCTAGTTTATTCATGACTTTAACTGCAGGGCAGATCAAAAAGTTAAGACAACTATGTGAGAAACTAAGTCCCTCAGAGTCACCTGAGAAGGACAGAGATAAGTGGAGAGAACCTAATATCACTTCTAATCTCCTCTATAGGATAGAACAAGGTTGACACAATATGGATTCTGAGACACAGCCTCTTGGTCTCTCTAAGCTTCTTCAGGACAGACAGATAGAGAGTACTTTATTTACCCCTAAAGTTACCCTTAAAACAAATCAAGTTTTGGACAACATATATGTTGAGAGATAGACAGACACTAGTTGCTTCCAAGCCCTCTTCCATAGCACTGCCTAAGTTGCAGAGCATAGTAATTCACACTTATCCTCCTCAACAGAACTGATGAAGTTGGTATTACATGGCTTCTGAGAGATAGACATTACCACCCCTATTCACCTCTGTAGGAAAGAATGAAATTGAGAGTACAACAGTTAAATTCTTTCATCATTTGTAGGACAGATCAAGATTAGGATAACACCAATTCTAAGACAGACACTAGATGCATCTAAACTTTCAATGCAGGACAGAGGATGTAGATAGTATACTAATTAACTTATAACCTTATCCATAGTTAGAAATTGAGGGTAGCACAAGATGAATTCTAGGGGCCAGACACTAGCACTCTATAAACATCTTCTCTATGACAGAGTGAGGGGTAAATGTACCCGGAAACAAGTTTTTAGTTCCTTTCAGAACTCCTCCATATGGCATATCAAGATAAGACAGTTTGGATCCTAAAAGATAGACACTACTTTCACCCAAGCTACCTCCATGTACAGACTAACACATTAGTTTACTCTTTCTCCTCCTTTCTTTACCATACAGAGTTAAAATTATGTGAAGTCTGAGAGACAGACTCCAGCTTCTTCTAATCTTCACTAGGAAGACAGGAGTGAACAGCACACTAGTTCAACCTTAGTCTCCAATGTTGTATATGCTGGGTTTGGCTACATACATTCTGAGATATTAGTTCCTTCCCACTGTTTTCCAAGGGATAGGCTACAGTACAGAACAGTCCTTGTTCTATACTCATCTGTAGGACTGATAATCATTAGGAGATATGTGTTTTGAAAGACTGAGTAGATCTCTCCTAGCCTGCTGATGCTGAGATCCCACAATTTCACTCCAGAGATTTTCATAGGATTTACCAATGGTGGTATCGAGTTGGAAGTTTCAGTCAGTTTGGCCCTACCTCTCTCTCTCCAGACCCTGCCCCTAAAAATGTCTGCCAAAAAGAAACTCCTCCCTGTGAGATGTTCAATATCACACCTACAGGGTATTTAAGACCTGGCCCATAGTCCAGCCATTTTATTCCTCTCCTTCCTCCCCCAGGAGTCACAAGAGAGTTACTTTGCTCTTCTTATTAAACCTGGCTTTACCAATTCAGCTTGATTTCTACGCAGCATTGCAGAAGAAAGCCACAACTGGGACTTTCAAAAATGCTTAACCCAAGCATGACAGCCCCAGGTAGAATTGAGTATTTACCACAAATGCATGGGAAACTGCTCTCCCTCCTACACCACCCTCTACCGTACTCTACTGACTCCTGGCTTTGTAAGCTACCCCTTCCCAAACCAAAATGCCTATAAGAAGTCTGTGACCTCTTTCAACCCCAGATTGATTGCCAAGCCACTGCAGTGCTAGGCAACTCAGGCCTGTTTGGAGCAGGGTTGATCGCTGCTCCTTGGAATTCCTTATGTGGAAGATATTATGAACAAAGGCAAATGCTCCAAACCCTCCACTATAGGTTTATAGAACCAGATGCAGACCTGTAGTATTCGGTCTCCAGCTAAAGGCTTATCAATTGGTACCCATGGTACAAGTTTGTACTACTGACAACATTAGGGTATCTCTTGATGAATTTATCCAAATTGGGGACTGTGCACACCATACACTTGATTAAGCTCACTCCTCCAGGGTTTAGAACAAAGCACTCCTGCTCTCCCCCCTTCTCACTGTTTGTCTGCATCTCCACCCCTGCCCTTCATTCCCTGCTCATCTGCCTGCTGGCTTTTTATGTCTTACTTCTTGTTACTCTTATCTTTGAAAATCTCAGGTTGTAGGTTATATTCACCAATGCAATAAGCCACAGTCAGCTGAATTAATAAATCCAGATTTGAAACAGAACAAATCAATGTCCAGGTGACTCCTGGGAGAGGAAGGAGAGATATCACGTGGTGGGTCTTTGGGCTGGTTCTTAAAAGCTCTGTAGGCATGGTATTTAGCATCTCAGGGAGAAGAGCAGACAGTTGGTGGACTTTCTCACGGGTGACATCTGGAGAGAGAGAAAAAAGGTGGGGCTGAAGCAGAACTTCCACCTAAACATCCCAGAAATTTTGGGTATATAGGTGGTACTTCAAGTATGGCTACTTCCTGTAGGCAATAAATGGCATGGGGGTAGGTGAACTGATGCATGGCAGGAGGTATGGATGAAGAAGTGTTTGGAGACCTCAGGAATCTGCTACTTGAGGGGGCTGAGAAAGCAGGTAGGTATCTAGGAGAAAAAAATAGATTATTAACAATGGCCCTATGAAGAAGGCTAGCCATGGGAAGAGTGATGACTGCCAGAAAGGATGAAATGGAAAGCCACCTTGGCTGTTTAGAGGAGGCAAAGGTGAGTGAGCCAGATGAAAGAGCCGATATGCCCTTGAGTCTGGAGAGGTGGTACCAGCATTGATATTCCAGAAGCTTAGGGGAATGACATGTCAAATCAGGGGATGATAACTTCAGGAGTACCTGAGCCATCATATCTGCTGTTTTCTGCTGGAGGTGGGGAGTTCATCCATCCTGTAAAGATGTCAATAAGAGTTAAGAGATAATGGAGCCATTTTATGAGTAGGCATATGGGTGAAGTCAACCTTCCAGTACTCACCCAGTTGGTATATGGGCTGGTGTCCTTGGAGCTTGTGTAGGGGCTGGCATATCTTGAGGGCTTCCTGTGGGTTGACCTAGATACAAGTCTAGCAGGAGGAGTGGACCTGTAAGATATGCTCAAAATGAGTGGTGTCAAATGGGGTCTCTAGAGACAGATATTAGTTTCCACCAAGTCAGATTTCTTGATACAGTAGCAGAATTCTTTCTCCAGAAACCTGGAAGTATCAGGAAGACAACCCGGACATATTTATACCATGGTGTCATAGCAGAGACTATGTATTTGGGATAAAACATTTTTCCTAGGGCCTGGTTTTAGCCTAATGAAATATATCTTTTGGTCTATACTTAGATGACAGCCAGTGGATATTTACTGAACAAAAGAGGTTTAGTGAGTGAAAGAAGAGAAGAGGGAACTGAACATTCCTGAAGGCTTCCATACCCTCTCTAATACTAACCAGTTCTTAAAACCTGGGGCCAGTAAAATCCAGAGAAATTTAAGACTCCTCAAACTCTTTGTAGTCAGTGCTTTGTCGGTATATCAAAATTCCATTTATCAATGCTAAAACTCTGAACCTCTAAAGTTACTTCTGAAACTGTTTATCCTGTTATGAAACTGATGAAAGAAGCAAACCTGTATGTATTTTTTACAGTAAACTTAAATAATGAACTAATGAGCTACCAAGGTGATTATAAGGTATAACCAAGGGTTATAAGGAACACTTTTAAACTGTCAAATCTGTCAGCACCACAGCCCTCAAACCGAGATGGATAAATTTTACCTGTGTAAGCAAAAATGTGACAGCTTCCCAGCTACCCCAGGTCTCTCCATGGCTGTCAAAGCAGTATCAGTCTTCTGCTGCCAAACCTAGAATGGACAGAATTTTCTTGAGAATAGAAACTTATCGGGGGACCAGCCTACTTTGTCTAGGCAAAGTGGGACAATCAGTTACCGAGTGTCCTGCTTGTACCCAGTCTGGACAAGTCTTGACAGCAGTTAAGGTGCAAAACAGTTCTCCACACCCTGGCTGGCTTTGCTGCATTTCAAGCAAGCTACAGCATAAGGTATTCTGCAGTCATCTGCAGCTTCCTTGGAGGAGATACAGGGGTGCTGCTAAGAGCTGGCATATCTCTATTATGAGAAGCTTTTTTTAATTAAAATGCCATATTCTCAGATCCATGAAGTGTTTGATGATCAGGGAATCATTTTCTGTTTGGTATATCTAAATTAAGCTAAATCTGAACATATTAAAGAAGTTGATCCTTTATGAGGTAACTGATGGTTAACTTGTATGTCTAGTGCACTGTTATAGAATATAACAATTTTCTGTATGACTTACTTTACCAAATTAGCTACAGCTTACCAGTTTTACAAAATGCAAGAAGGTTAAGAGTATATTTTTATATTGGTCTTTGTTAACCTTAACAGACCTTAGATAAGGAGAAACTCTTTGTTAAACAGTTTTGGTCATCACCTTACTGTATCATAAAATAAGAATAACTCAGTCTCTGGTGTTTATATGTGATTCTAAGACATAGAGCATAACCATAATCTGTAGAAGGCAAACCACATTTTCACATTGTAAACATTTTACCTCAGTATACAAGCATTGTTTTATATCCTATCTTTCATAAACCTTGTTTTCGACCAGGATGTGAATGATCATACAAAAATGCATGCTAATCTAAAATATATTGAACACCTTATGTCTTCTTGGTGGGGCCAGTCTATGTGGGACTTTATTTGAGATAGGTAGTAAAGTAATATGACCCCCTCTTTTCCATCCTTAGTCAAATGGTTGCGTCCCACTTGGTTTTACTTAATGGTGACTGTGCACATGTTGTTTTCTAGAGCAGTTTAAATTTGCAGTTATCAGTCTGAAGTTAACTTTTGTTACAGAGTTTTAACTGTACCCAATTACTCAGCTGTTTTTAATAAGATAGAACAGCATAAAACAACCTCTGTCATTGCATCAGATTTAATACTAGAAAGGCCCAGGGACAAATTCTGAGCATAGGCAGGTAACCTTAATAGCAATTCCTGACACATGGAAGATACAAATCCAGGCATCACAGACTAGTCAGAAACAAACATTGCATGGCCACACGCATTTATACACAAGAAAAAAAATATCCAGGCACAATGCACCCATCTATACAAAGTAGACAGGAACTTTTAAGAAACCATAGGAATAAAAGATGCTTCCAGGCCACAACATGGCTCCTCTTGGGTCAGAGCAGGTAGCACAACTTGGTTCCTGAGAGAGAGAGATACAGAGATACTAGCTCCCTTCAAGCCCCCCTCCATGTGTCAGATTGAGAGACTGATATGGAAAGCATATTATTTCTTCCCTAACTTTATTCATATGACAGATGAGTGTTAGTATAACATGGGTTCTCTGAGACATACACTACCTCCCTATCAACCTCTTTCATATGGCAGTGATTTGGAGAACACACTAGTTCGTTACATCCTCTATTTGAGGGGTCAAGGATTAGAGAATTTGAATTATGAGAGACAGACATGATTTCCTTCCAAGCCTCAGCAGTGGAATGGTCTTAGGGACAGAACACACAACTTCTCTCATTCAATCCTCTGTAGGACAGATCAAGTTATAGTTACATAGATTCTGAAAGACAGCTCCAAGCTTTCTACAAGCCTCCTCATTAGGACAGCCTGGAATAGAAAGCACACAACTTCACTCCTACCTTTTCCATAGGACTGATCAAGGAGAGCATGACATGAATTCTGAGAGAAAGAACTAGTCCCTCCTCCTCCACAAATACATCATATAGGGCTGACTGAGATATAGAGTGCACTAGTGCACTCTTAAAATCATCCTTCGAACAGATCATACTTAGGATGACATGGATTCTAGCAGACAGAACTAGTTCCTTCCAAGTATATACACTGAGGTAGAAATTATATTAGCTCCATTCTAAACTCATAGGACAAGGCAACTGAGGAAAACATGGATTCTGAGAGTTAGATGCTAACTTCTTCCAAACCTCCTCCATCATATAAATGGAGGTGGAGAACATGTTAATTTACAATTTGTCTCCTGCGTTGAACAGACATAGGTAGAATGATATGAATTCTGAGAGACAAACTCTAGTTTCCTCCAATCATCTTCATTAGGAGATACTAGAGGTAAGAATACAATAGATAGCTCCTAACTTCTTCTGTTGTAGAGAACAAGTTTGAACTATATGCATTCTGAGAGACAGATACTAGTTTCATCCCTCTCTTTTGCATAGGAGATACTGAGTGAGGTTTAGGGCATTTTAGATTACTTCTATCCTTATCTTTAAGATAGATCATGGGTATTAAAACCTTGGTTCTTAGAGAGACATTACTGCCCTCCAATCCTCTTTAGGAGAGTGGACTGTGTTGAAGAGCTCCCAAATTCCTTTTTAACTTCTACATAAGATATATCAAGTTATGATGATATTGATTCTGAAAAGCAGAGCCTAGCTTCTGCTAAGCCTCCTCCATTGGATTCAATGAGGTGGAGAGTACATTATCTCACTCTTAATCTCTAATCTTGGACTGACCAAGTTAGGATGCCGAAGATTCTAAGATACAGACATTAGGTACATCCAAGTCCCCATCATGTCTTAGAAGGATGGTGAGCATTTTCAATCACTTCTAAAGTTAAGCATAGGATAGATCAAGGTTAAGATCACAAGGATTCTGTGCATTAGAACCAAGTTCTCTCTGAAAATCCTCCTTAGCGCAGACTAAGTGTCAGGATATATTAGCTCACACTGTACCTCCTTCCTAGGATAGATAAAGTTAGGATGACAGTCATGCCAAGCCTTCTGCGAAGGACTATATTGAGGTAAAGAACATACGAGGTCATCCCTGTCCTCTTCAGTTGATCAGTCAAGGTAGCACAAGATGGATTCTGGAGGACAGACACAAGCTCCCTTCAGTCCTCCTCAGTAGGACAAACAGAGCTTGAGAGCACATGCTTTTACTCCTATTATTCTTCATAGTACAGATTAAGTTAGGATAACATGGATGGTAAGAGACTGATTGACACTAATTCTCTCTAAGGCTTCCTCATATGTCAGACTAAGTGGCAAGCCCAGTAGGTTGCTTTTAATCTGCTACAGAAAAGAGACCAAGGATAATAGAACTTGGATGTTGAGATAGAGATACCAACTCCCTTCAATTCTCATCATTAAGACAGCAAAAATGAAAAACATAGAAGTTCACTCCTAACATTTTTCACAGAATACATCAATATAGGCTTGCATGCATTTTGTGGGACATAATCTAGCTCCCTTAATGACTCTGCCTTATGACATAATGATGTTAAGGTCATACTAGGTCATTTGCTACCTGCTCTACAGTTTAGATCAATGTTTGTATGACATGCATTCTTAAAAGGACACTAGCTCTCTCCAAATCTCATCTTTGGGACATGCTAAAGTAGAATGTATTTTAGTTCACTCCTTCTCTCTGCATTAGAACAGAGTCAGCTAATCAAAAGTTAAATTCAAAGAGACTGATACAAGCTGCCACCCTGCCTTCTCTCTAAAAGAGATTATTGTGTACAATATACGAGGACACTCTGATCCTTTGTAACAGGACATATCAGTTGATGAGGATGTGGATTCTTCTAAATTTATCTGTAGAACAGATCCAAATTAAGACATTGTAGATACTGAGAGAAAAACATTAGCCTTCTCCAATCTTCCTCTGTAGGACACACTGAGGCAGAAGAAACACTAACTCTATATTAAAGTTTTCAGTAGAACAAATCAAGTTAGGGCGGCATGTTTTCTGAGAGATACCAGCTCTCACTAAACCTCCTGTAGGACAGGCTGAGATGGAGAGCAAACCAGTTCATTCCTATCCCCTGTAATAAAATAAATCAATGTTAGGATGCCAATTCTGAGAGACAGTCACTATCTCTTTCCACACACCCAAAGCAAGACAAACTGAAGTAGTTGAGTACACTAGTTCCTTTCTAGTCATCTGTAGTACAGACCAATAATCAGATGAAATGGATTCTGAGAGACAGACCTTAGCTCGAAAGTCCTACTCTGTGGGACACGCTAGAGTGCACAGTATGTTCATACTCTTTTAACCTTATTCGTAGGACAGATCAAAGTTAGGGCAACCTGAATTCGGAGAGAAAGAGAAAAGCTGACTCCATGTATCTTTAGTAATACAGGACTGAGGTGGAGAACACAATAGTCCACTCATAACCTCCTCCATGAGAGATGTTAAGTTTCAGGAAAATGGGGATGATGTGGTAAAGTCCCTAGCTCCCTCCAAACCTCCTCTATAAATTATATTGTGGTGGAGAGTGCAGTACTTCAGTCCTGAACTCTGCCATGATAAAGATCAATTTAGAACAAAATGGACTC